>NW_007578579.1:17721-102692 GCF_000690725.1 Stegastes partitus
ACAGGGCGATGCAGAAAAATCCAAACCTTAAAAATGTGTTTAGCATGTGCAAAAACTGCAAAAGCTATTTGTTTACCCTGAAACTATTACAACACACTTTGCATCTGCAGTGCATATTCTGTCATCCTGATTAGACTCACCCTTGAAGATATAAAACTCCCTTTTAGGCCCTTTTACCTCCAAACTATGTGTGTGTGCAGAACAAACAATTGTTTCGAGTTAAAATAAATGCCCCGTCATTGCTTTTATTGAATTAAAATTACGTCAATACGGATACTTCATGGCTGTTTAATTGTTGTTGTTTCAAATTGCCGTATATTAGATTTAGATGTTTAGTAAAGATGACCGAACTGCCAAGACTGCAGATGCATTATTGATATAAGCTCAAATAATAATAACCTGATTTACTTTCTTCATTCCATTCTTTGTTTAGCACTGCATTCTAATGCTTGACTGCTCAATGAAATGCATGGCTTCTTGGGTGTGTGTTTAAGTATGCACCCTTTATCAGGTTTCTGCGAGTAAACACTATCACCGTGGTTTTTTCAAAAGGTTTAGGGCGATTGTTTGGGATGGATCAATATCTGCTGGAGAAAATTGCGTTTCTCATTTCAGGTTACTTTATTACTGTGATTCCTTTTGAATGCTGAGGCACAGCGCCGGCTGAAGTCATACCTTTGCAGCCAGACGTTTGACAGCCTCCTCCCTGCGTCGCTGCATCTCGGGGGTTCCTGGGCAGCTGTTGGTCCTCAGTGTGTTGGTAGCACTGGATGGCGGAGTGGGCTGTGGGGGCTGGCTCAGAGGAAGTTCTGCGTTTGGTCCCGCAGCACCTGAAGGACAGAAAAATTAAATATAATCTAACGCGTTTTGACACGAGTATGTCATTTAATCAGTTAATAAGTACTTGATGCAATCGCAAAATTGATTGTATATCACCAAGGCAGATAGGGTCGTATTTTTTTAAATGAATTATACATTCAGTAAGAAAAATGGATTTTATATTTAATATATTCACAGCTCCTTTCCACACTCTTCAAGCCAATATTAAAATGAAAAAAACATTAACACCGACTACAAACTTGCAGCTAATGTAGCGCTCGCACCCAAATCAAACATAGAAATGAGTTACTTTTAGGGGAGGCACTGGGGCTGTTGGAGGCAATCTGGCGCATACGTCCTCCGTGGCAGCTCAGTGCTACAAGGCGGGAAATAATGGCCGTCTTTCCATAACCCACGCTGCCCACCACTACGGCGCCGTGGTTCTCGGCGGACTCGCTGGCCTTGAGGACGTCTTCCAGCTGCTGAAAGAGCCAATCTCGACCCACGAACACCGAGTCTGTGGTGATGCTGGGAACCTCAAACAACAAAGGCTTGAGCATGATGTCCACAGGTTTGTAGGGCGCAAAGCGTGCTGAGGGAAAAGGGAGAAAAGAATGTAAGATTTAAAATTGTGTTGGTATTTGTTTTACAAATAGAAACGAGAATAGAATAGAATAGAATAGAATAGAATAGAATAGAATAGAATAGAATAGAATGTCTTTACTGTCATTATACATTATTGTACAATGAGATTTAAAGAGCTGCTCCCGAGGTGCACCAGCAATTAAGAAGAATTAGCAATGCTACTTTTTTTTTTATCTTGCTAAACCCTGATGCTTTCTTTCCAAGTTCAATCTTAACTGATCCCATAATTTCATCTTTCATCTCTTACGGTCATACCTGCAACACTGTCATGCAACTGTACGTCAGCTTTAAGGGAATCGTTTTGTCCTTGTGCACCACATACACCAAACACCAGAACAGTGTAGCGGATAAATGGTAATTTAAGTGCAATCACAATGAATGCAAACTTGAAAGAGGACTCTCTATCTGGTCCTCTTCAGCTCTAATTAGATCTCGTAACACTTCTTCGCTTGGGAACTCTTAAAGCTTTGATCCCGCTAATACTAATATCACTACAAGCACTAACACTACTGCTGCTGATGCTACTTTTACAACTATTACCACTACTGTTCATGGTTTAACTTGTATTTGTTAATACTTAAAATAACACCTCTGCCGACAAGCGTCCTGAAAAAAACAACAGTTCTTTTGAGAAAATTCTTCCATGTACAAGCATTTTTCAGAATGTCTGTGATTTTTTTTTGCTTTTACAGATTTAACATCCACTTAAATCAAAACGCTGAGCCAACAGTTGGCTGCTGTAAACCTCATGATGTATTATTGGTGCATCAATCAGGTAAATATGGATGACAAATATGAAGAGAATTGTTTATAAAGCTTAAAACTGGTCCAAAATCTTTTGGCAATAAAACTTTTGCTGTTCACTTTCCTTTATTATGCAACTCTCAATTTCTGTAATCTCTATTTTTACTGCACTGAACTAAAATGAATTTACAATGTTGGTCCAGAACAAATACAAGTTAATAATTCTGTTGTGGATTTAGAGTTTGGAAGTCATTTCAAGTCATTTTCTACTATACACATTGGAAATACTGTCTGTTTCTGGGCACATCTTGCCTCCTCTTGTCTCTTTCCCTCTCCATGCCATTAACTCTGTGTCTTCTCCCTCCCACAGTTTGTGCTTTTCCCCTCTCTGTCCTTTGTATCTCTGTATCTCTCTGCAGGTATCTCTGGCTTATCTCCCTGCTCTGCTTTCACCCCAACTGATCAGGACGGCCCACCCTGCGTTTGGTTCTGTTGGAGGTTTCTTTCTTTCAAAAAGTGCTTTTTTTCCTCTCACCATTATCACAGAGTGCTTGCTCAAGGGGGGGACTGCTGAGTTTCTCTTGATAATACTGTAAGATCGTCACCTTTCAATTGAATTGAATTGTTGGTCTTTTGCTGGAAAACTACAGATAGCTTTGATCTGGCTTCCTGTTGATGCTATCGGGCCATCTCTTGTTCAAAAAAAAAAAAACCCAACTTTTTCTCATATGCCTTAATTCACTCTAGTCTAGAAAAAAATCAGTTTGTATAAGATTGCAACATTAAGTGTCTGAAACGGAGCAATAACTCTAAATACCGTCAGGCATTCAGATAAGAGCAAATAATTTGGTCTCAATAAACATTGACTTTTCCACAGTCGTGCCTTGTATATTAAAATGAAGTCACTGACATTAAGTTTCGATATCAACTTCATGTTTAAAGTGGTGTGAAAATAAAAGAGGACATTTTCAAAGAAGGCCTAAAATGGTCTGAATATCTAATGACTTGTTCAGTTATTCATGTTCTCATCAAATATTCACTCTGTGGGATTACTCTCAGTGACACTGAGGATTCCAAACACTTAACCAAGATAAAGTTAGTCGAACAAAGGAGATATTAAATGATTTTATATGTAAAGCTGGGACACAACCTAACAGATGCTTTTGCTAGAGTCGCATAATATCAATCAGTGCAGCGGTGTTTACACAAGACAGCGTGTCAGTATTTAAAGAACTTTGCTGTGGCACTGCACGCGGACGCTCCAGCTTTGTAATTAAACAATTACTGAGGAGTTAAAGCACTGACTTTGGCCTTTAATTTGAAAGTATTTACATCCACCTTGGACCCAGTCTGCATTCTAAACACACAAGTCTGCCACTGACCACATATCTACAGACAAGTCTTTTTATTGTCCTGTATTTTGTAATATTTTCACATGTTTAATAGTATTTACTTGTAACAAATTGGCTCTTACCATTTTATAATCTGCTAACAGCAACTGTGAATACATAAAAACCTGGCATGGCAACACTCAAATTGTAATTATTACAAAAGAAGTGAACTGCCTTATACATTTACTAGCTGATGTGTTTTTCCCACATAAGCTTGGTTACATCTACAGCAATAATCCACAGCTCAATCACCTTTGGAGTCCTGAGGTGGTCTTCCTCCTGTATTGTGCCACGGCAGGCGAATGGATGTCCGCAGGGGGGTGTTACGTTGTTCATCAAGAAAGCTGAGGTCTTCCAGCTTAGTGGAACTGGTCGCTGTAGACACACAAAAAGAAGAAAGTGAAGCCGACGCTCTGGTGCCTCTTGAGTGTATTTGTCACAACAAACGTAAAGAGCAGGACAGAAGCAAACACAAGAGTAAGATTTTGTGGCACATTTGCCATCTCTGGGAGAAGACGAGTGAAGAAGAAGAAGAAGCAGGCCCCTGTGCTGCTGTGACGTTTGTAGATTTCTTGAGGCAGTGTGCAAGTACAAGCATACTGTAGCAGAAACAGTAGCAGGAACCCAAAGCCGAGGCTGATATGCTCTGTTTTTCCTGTTATTTGAGCTGACAGCTACATACAATAAAACAGTACGAGGTCTGTCCCCACAAACACCCCCGCTGGGCTCTTCAGAGATGGCAGATTACCTTTACCTTTCGTAAAAAAATTCAGAGCCAGTTGTGACAGGCTAAAAAAGTGTTTCACTGCCAGTTCAACACTATATTGTTTAGAAGCTGCTCATCAATCTGAAGGACATAAAACTGTCATCTCAGCACTGTAATGTGGAACACAGATTATCATTTCCTTACGTTTGTGAGCATTTTGACTCAAGTTTATCTTTCACCATCTTCAAAAAATTCATCCAGTTCACAACTTAGATGTTCGACATTAAATTCTTTTCCAACTTTAGCGACTTTGGCTTCATTTTGCAGAAGCAGTGGAAGTCACAAAGCAATTGATGTGTTCAATCCCCAAACAGAGAACATTTCATTCCGAAACGCAACTCTGCAGATGAACTACTTGACGAGCCAGTGATTACAAAGCAATTCAAGTTGTGATTTGAAGTAGTGCAACCAAGGTCTCTCCTCCATTTGCGGTTCATTTTTCAACAATGCTATCCCCATTGTGATCTATGCTCTCTTGGCCCTGCTGAAGAGCAGAATCAAAGCCTCTGTTTTCTCCTTTATCAGCCTCAGCTGGGAGAGACTGTCACAAACACTCAACTGCTCCCTTCTTTCTCTCTCCCTCACTCGGTCTTTAACTTTCTCTCTGGAATGCCCCACTAATTAAAACCCGTCTGTTGGCAACAGTAACTGAGGAGGCTGCCGTCAATACAACTTCAACTGAAACAGAAGGATTAAATTTAAGTCAATTGTATTTATACATATAGCGCCAAAAGTAAGGAGTGTGAGTCATCTCAGGACACTTTACATAGTACAGTAAAGACATAACAACACATGTGGGCCCTGATGTCACTATTATTACAGTGGACTGTGATTTCATGAATGACTCTGTTGGACAAAATTGACCTTTAACAAACAAAATTAAAGAAATAAATGATTTTTTTCTTCTTCTAAATATACACAAAAAGCTGCAAATCAAACAGACACCATCTGAAGCCAATCTGTGCTAAGTAATGCAGCACTAACACTTTGGTCACATTTATTCTAAAGCTACATGTACTTACATCCAACAGCAAAGCCGGGAAGGACAGTGGGAATTCTCAAAGCCCTCCCCTTATCCCCAGCATGGAAATACTTGGGCAGCCATACAGGCAAGAAGGCAGGGTGCAGACCCTCAGCTAAATCTCTGGAGAGTGCTCCCAGAGGATGAGCTCACCGTGGGCACAAAAGCGATTCCTCTACCCCAGTGCTCCCATGCAGGCACACTGGCAGCTGAGCAGAGGGCTTGGCTGCCCCCTCTCTAATGCTCAGCCAGCCACAGCACCCACAGCATTAGGCACTTGCTAAATGAATGCAATGCTTTCCAAAAGAGCATCACCCTCCCTACACTTGCAACAAACATGCGTACATCATCTCTGTCCACGTGCTGCATGCACACACACACACACAGTTTGGTGAGCAAGCAGCAGAGAGTGCAAATTGAGAGAATTAGAGGAAATAAAAACGGCAAACCAAGAGATTCAGTCTCTAGTGGCTGATTACAGTTTTTCCAATCGGTAACTACTGCGGTATTAATCAACGATCCTGGCTGGAGAGGGGTGCAGCAGGGATAAGAGAGAAGAACGTGGAGAAAAGAGGTGGAATTATATATGAGTACAAGAAAGAAGATGGTATAGATACTGTGGGAGGTGGGGGCAAGGGAGATGTACGCACAGACAAGGAGAAAAGAAGGTAGACAGAAAATCAATTCTATGCAGCAAATCGCCACTAAAGCCCAGCACTGACATCAGCGGGGCCACAAGAAGCAGTCTGTCTCCTGTATCTATTTTGACATCTTGAACATTTTTTTTTATGCATACAACAAAACAACCAAAAGCAATACTCCATTTGACTTGCTTAAGTAGTTCTAATGCACACGCTCTGTCATTCCCTTCTGTGATAATGCATCATGCACTGTAACTATTTTTCCCTTTTTGTTAAGTCATATTGCTTCCTACAGACAATTCTTTCAAGGCCAAGAATACCCACAGGATTTCTTCATATCCTTCAAATCCTCCTCTTCAGTTCTTTTCCTCCCCTCACTCTCTGAATTCCTTCCTTTTCTTGCACATCTCCACTCATTGATAAAACGTACATATGATACCTTGAAGTCTGTGCTCGCAGTGACTTTGAAGCTGTACAAATGTGTCAGACTTGTATTCTGATGAAAATGGGATTCTTTTTTTTCCTCAGGCAGGTCTGCCCTTTGAAACCTTCTGTTCTGTGTTTCCCATGACAGAACAGAGAAGAGGACTGAGCTCCTTTGCTCTAACCACTGCCCCCCCTCAACTCTCTGACTCGACTCCCTTATCTTCTTTACCACTGTATCCACTAAAAAGGAGATGGGAGTCAAACACTCCCGTCCCTTACCTTCTTGCCTTTTTGAACTACTAAGTTATATTGTAAACCATTGTGTCATTTGTATGAGCACAGTGAGAGGAACAGACAGTTTCAAGTCCAGGCTTTTAAAGTTACGGTGCACAATGCTGAAATCAATGTTACACTTTTAATTCATGGTTTAAAAATCACACATTAAATATGTTAGTTCATTCGGCTGTTTGAAAGAAATATGGGGTGCTGAGGTTTTCCAGTATGGAGGAATTCCTCATACAAGGACTGCTTCAGCTGGTACCAAAAGAAACCAACCAGGTCAAAATGATAAGAATTAAGAATCATTTTTGATAATTGGGGTTTGTTTGCTCAAGCATATTAGATAGATAGAAAAAAAAATATTATGCTTGGATTTCTGGGTAACACAGATTTATTGCCTTTACTGTACGTGGACCATCATGTGTACTGCTCGACCCCCAAAGGTTCATTCTAAGCTGGGAAAAACCCTGGATGGGAACTATGAATTTAACTTATAACCCATCCATTTCTTTCTGTGGTGATGATGCATTTCTGAAGATCAAACAAGTTGTCTGCATTCTGTTCATACATAGGCTGTCTATAAAAGTTGGATTTAACCCCCATTATGTCACTCACTGGTTTGTGGACTAACGTGTTGAAGTCTTGAGTCTGGTATTTGGTCGTTGCTATCTTGGTCTTTTGATGCATGAGGTGACAAACGAAGGGTGGATCTGACAGAGAACTTCAGGACACGGCAAACAGCAGCGACTTGTCGATCACAAAGTAGCTACACCCCAAACCATACCATGCCTTATCATCTATTGTCCTCTAAATGCTACTATAATTTACTAAATGAAAACCATGCAGTATTGAAGGAGACTTGAAACTAGCCTATGAGACTATAAACTTATTAGGAAAATGTTTACCCAGGTATCACATCAAGTGAGAAGCGGTGTCATTTTCTTATAGACTTACATACAATCAGGCTTCTTTTTGCAACTTTAGGAGTCGCCCCTGCTGTAAATTAGAAAGAATGCATGTTTAAGCCACTTCTAAATACCCTGAGGCTACATCCATGTCTTAACTACAGACTAAAGGACGAGATAGTTGACATAACGTCCAGCTCCCATCCTTCTCTGACCTGACCTGGATATTAGTTTTGTTACAATAAATGGGCCTATTTCTTGATCAAAGGCACCCAAAAGTGCTGCATGCATAGAGCATTTTCTCGGCATTACATCTGCCTGTCTTCATCCTGAGGTGTGGCAGACCCTACCGCCAATGTTAGCTCTAAGCTAACTGTAGACCTAGCCACTATATGATTCATTTTGTTTCCAAAAATGTGCTCGTAAAGGGGACAATGATGGCAGTTTTGTAAGACTAAGGAGACACAGCAATGCATTCACTGAGCTACATGTTAATATCAGCATACAAGCGTTCTCACAGTGAGAACACTGGCGACGCAAATGTAATGTTCACCAAGTTCACCATATCAGGTTAGCATGTGAGGAAAAAGCCTGCACTAAACTTCATAGCCATCAATCAATAGTTGTTATTTCAGTCAGGACACAAGTGGTGGACCATCCTATCGACTAACTAACCAACAAACCACCACACAGATTGACAACGCAGCAACTAGAGTCACCACATACTTAAACCATATACTAAAAAACAACAGTAATGCACTTTATAGGATTAACATAGAAGCAGAATAAATACGGAAAAGCTTTAAAATAGCTTTAACTTGCAACACAAGCCAGGTGAGCTCATTCCACACTACAAAAACACACCTGGAACATTAAGATTTCCATGCCATCATCTCAGTTCCTTAACAACTAATATAGAATTCTCAACAGACGAGTGCTGTCAGTCAAACTCAGCCAAATGACTCCGCGGAGGCAGGCAGTAGTAAGTTAATATACCGTTTCTTTAAGACTGAACATTTGACAAGTCCTGATCTGTCTATGGAAAGCCACCGAACAGAATTTAAATGGCTATTCAAAACCCAAATAGACTGATCTCTGTAATGGGTTGTATTTCTCGCCTGCTGTGACATCGAGGCGCCAAACAATTCTCTGAAAATGGACATTTCAGAAGATGTCTCTGACCTTTGCAGAGTGCTGGGGGATATGAATGGGTGATCCGTTTTCTTTTTGTTTTCATTTCTGTTTCTGAACTAAACCGATCAATGTCTACACAAAGCGGATGGCGGAGGTGAATTCCATGGCTACCTGGAGACGTCGAAAACGCTAACAATATGCAGGCATGTCTTTAAACAAGATGATGGCTACAAAAAGACAGCAAACAACATGGTCTTGAAAAGTACCTGAAAAGACATGAGGTTACAGCACATCAGATAAAACAGTTACAGTGTGCTTTCCTGCTCCAGTAGTACAGGCAGACTCCAGCATATTAGATTTAAAAAACCATAACTTGCCTTCATCCTGCAGTGCTGCACCTCTTTGAGAGACATGATTTTCTAATTACTGTCTGACCTTTGTAAACATCTTTGAATCACGGATTGTATTCGCATGGAAAAGGTGGAGATGACTTCAGTCTCTCTAATAAGACACAGATGCATTTAAATGTTACCTGGTCAATGTTCTCAAAAGTCGTTGCAGAAGAACAAAATATCCTAGAATTTGCCTGAGAACAGTCCACAGACTTAGGTGAGGACACAGTCCAACAGAGAATCTTGGATCCATAATCTATGGTGAAGAGAACTCGGAGCACGAGTTTTGCCAGAAGAACAGACGACTTCTGAGTACAAGCAAACAATGACTGTGTGCGATACCTCACTATGGCTCAGACCACAAAGCTCTGCTGAATAGCTAAACACCACAGATGCACTGTAGCACCATTCCTCGGCCACAGTGACCCTAACTCAATCTCCCTGTCTGAGCAACCCGACCACAAGCAGCTCAAGCAAAGATTTCAAAACTTTGGAATGCCAGTGGCCAAAACTAATATGGCCCTTTGACTCTGTAAGCCTTTATAAAAAGCTTAACTTGAATGACTCAAAAATAGAATTCCTATTACCTAAGAATAATAAACAGAATGGGTGGAAGAGAATGCGAGACACTCGAAGTTCAATTTTGAAGCAAACGACTGTGCGTGCTTCGAAGATGCTGCTACATCTGAGATTTGAACGCGTCAACATATTCCATTTGGTAGCGACAGTATGGACTGCAAAAAACAATAGAAAAAGAGAAAGTAATGAAACAATCAATGGAGTTAGGAGCCCTGCTGATGCTAAAATGTGAGTTCGACAATGCAAAAATCATGAAACTAATTTTAAAATAATTTTTCAGTTGCATTTTCTGCACAGAAAACACAATATTACACTATTTGATGATGTTATTGTTTGTGCATTGCAATTTAGACGGCTATTAGGTGAAATAATTTTTTTGTGTCTCCTCCCTTCGATTTGTAACAAAATCATTTTGTTGTTTTTTTTCTCCCCTGGTCTGACTGGTATTATTGCACATTCATTTGATAGCTAGACAATTATAACTGACAGTTACTGAGCTGGATTGTAATTTATATTATTGCTCCATAATTAATAGAAATATGATTTAGTCTTGAATCAGATATCATGAGTCAAACTGAAATAATTTTTATGGAGCAAATTATACCTCCAGCTGAAAATGTTGTTTGTTAGTTCTCTCAGCAGGCTTTTAATAAGGGGCTGAGGAAAGAGGACTGGATTGCACTTTCACGGGAGGTTTATTGCATTCATAGATGTTCTCTCAAAACAACCAGAAGCCCAGGAAAAAGCCATTCACATCTCTTTTAGGCTCTCTAAGTACCTTGACCTGTGTATCTTACATTCCTTACATGTGATATTATGACCTTATGCATGTATTTTGTTATCAAATGAATAATAACGTTCTGTGAAACCACTGTGGTAGCTGTTCTGGAGACTTTTTACTGCTGAGAATGGTGGCCAATATAGCTCCTTAGACTACTAACCAGTAATACGATTCTAAAGTGCTGCATAGAGAGGCTTCTGAACTCAGCCCTCTCTGCTCTGACAGTTGGTGTGCGCCAACATCTCTCCAACTTGGTACAGCACATGTAGACTCCACACAATGCTGTTCCCACAGAAGCCCAGGGACACCCCGGCTACATACTACGTCTGTGTGTATTCTCCAAGACGGTGCAAATGGCGCTTCTCTGCAATATGTAGACATTCCTTCGACACACATAGCTAGCATTCTAGAGGCCCAGCAATGCACCAGTTGATTGGCACAAGACAGATGAACACAATACACTTTGTCGCTAAAAAACCGTGACCTTTGTGCTGCAGCTATGTGCAATTTCATGTGATTCTTCTAACTGTATTTTGTAGTTACCTTGGTATTCCAAAGAGAGCCCAGTCACCATGGGAAGGAAAATAGCTTGATTTTAGCTGTTTGTACATGTACTCTTCCTCTTCTAGTCGCTTGTAAGAGCTCATGGCCATAGGCAATTGTTGGGATGTAAATAAAAGTGAAGAATCAGGAGCCACAAAACCGAGCTCTCTCTTCAAAAATCGAACATAATATCAGCATCACTGCGAATTTCACACAAATCTGCGCAGACATGTTGCTGTACTGAAGCCATGATCGCTACAAAATTATTTGCTCAGACCAGATGATGACAACATACAGATTCTTTTGTTTGAGATATGTCATGTTAGCCTACAGTAGAACATAGATCATCATCGGTTTGTGAGGTAGCAGTGTGCTGGAAAAGTAGGTCCGTAAGAAATGTTGTGAGGCAATCTTATGTTGTAATTAGTACTACTTTGGTCAGTTAATGTACAGCAGCACAAAGTAATGAACCACATCCTCATTTTACTACAACCCCCAGCATCTTCCAGGGAAGGATGATCATCTATCTGCTTTTGTCTTAAGTTTTGCTTTCAGCAACTTTAAATCAACCTCCATAGTTTTAGTTTTCTTGTTGGATCTCCACATTGTCAATTAATATCAATCAATTAAGCGAGGGCCAAATCCTATTAGAAAACTTAATATGCTGCCGTCCAAACACCCACACCAAGGTTTTGGCATATTGAATGAATCCGCTAATGATGAATTCATTTTTGTTTGTGTTTCACAATGGTAACTTCTCCATTTAGCTTCGTCCTGCTTCAGTAATTACTTCTTTCGAGTAATTATTTCTTATTGAATACAATTTCCTTGAGCCCCATTTGAAAGACGTGCTGTCCCTGACACACAATGACATCAACACGGAGTGATTTGGGCCATAAATGAAGTTGTCTCAACATGTCCTTGATGTCCTCTCCCAGGGTTTTGTCACACAGCGTAAAATCTAAGGTGTGAATTCTGCAGCTCCCCAGAGGGCAACGCTGCATAACTATGACATCAGTCCATAAACTGTGGGAGCATGCACGGAAACAAGCACACATAAACTGCAAAATATTTCCTGGTTTGTTGGCTTTATGGGCTGCAGTGTGTGTGGACCATTCGAGTTTATGTCACATGAAAATAATGAGATGTAAAAAGGGTAAGGACTCTTGACACAATGACCACTAACCCAGCGTGTAAAGCATAACAAATCCACCTGTGGCTCAGAGAAACAGTGTGACATACACTCATAAGCTATAGCATGTATTCTATAACTGAGAACAGCTCATGCATCGACTGTGTAATGTTCTGCTTCTACTTATTATTCCCACTCCTTCTTGCTCTCTTACATATAGTTTAAGATAACACTGGAAGGCTTTGGCAAACACAATGACACTATCTTCATCAGATAAGTGGGCTACTTGTCGATCACTGTGAGGGCTTTGAGACAAACATTGATCGAGCAGTAGACACAGGTGAAAAGTTCCTATATTTCATCAAGATCAAACCCAAATTTGGCAGGAGCAAAGTATTTCAAATTGAACAGAAGCTGCTACATCCAGCAAAACAGCATATACACAACAATGCATCCATTAGCCAACAACAATACCCATCCCCTCGCTAAAAACTCATATTTACATGTTCAAGGATATGCTGCTTATTTTCATCACTGTTGGATCCTGGTGGTTGTTTTTTGTTTTTTTTTGTCTCATTCTTAAAGATTTGTTGACTTTGTCTCTCTCTGACCTGAAGCTACATCCTTACAAATACATTCTGACTTTAAAATGGTGTTTTAAAGTGAAAGAAATCTCCATGATATAAGGTATAAGACCATTCAAACATGAAGCAGAGGGATGGTTGCCTTGCTGTAGACAATATCACTGAGAAGGAGCTGCAATGTAAGCAATGCCTGTAATTCATTATCCACATTGAATCAAATACTGGTAGTCAACGTGGACGTCTTTGTTTTCTGCTGAAATACGGTCAAATGATAGGGATCGGATAAGTAAACATAGGGGCAATTAAGACCCAATGTGAAAGAAAAAATAAGTGTCTGCATTATTGTTTCCAACAAAACCAAACTAAAACAGGTCAGCAGTGGTTACAAAAGTGTCTGTTTAAAGGGTCCTAAAATGTCACAGCAGTAAAATGAAAACGTATTAGTGTAGCTGTTGTCTGAGTCCATGTATGTTTTTATGCTTCTTTCCGCAGTTCTACCCAGCTTGCCCCAGCTGTTGTAATTTCCAATAATTTCACGTCACCAGTGGAATTGTCTGTTTATACAACGTAGTCTAACATGTACTTCAGCTCCGCTATAAACTGATCATCTGTTTATTTAGTGGGAACATGAGTCTCACTCTGTACAATCCACTCCATCTTCCCTAAAAGAGAGTCTATTTGCATCCCTTTCAAAGTACTCCACACTTTACATATTACTCACGCTGTGGTCTGTCAATCAAACACTTGAGTCATGCTCTTTATATTTACACTGCCGTTACTTCAAGTGTCAGCAAACAACAGTATGCATGTGCACTTCTCCTTGGTATAGAGTAAAATCATCAGCATGTGGCTGTATATAGCGCTATAGATCAAATTGCTTGTGGTTTGACGGTTCATTTACACATCAAAATCCAACGACTGTCCCTGACTTTGAGAATCCCAAGGGTGTGACAGAGCTGAAAATAATAGTTTCCAAATACCAGTCACCCGTGACACTCAGTGAAGACTTTTGTTGGTATTAGTATCAACTTAGTCTCAACCTGCTTTTAGACACCATTGCAGATATGAAGATATAACGGAACATGTAAAGTGTACGGCTACTTGACAACAGGGCCAAGGTCAAAAGTAGCAACAGCAATGACAGAAGAAAGAAGTATGAGAGAGACCTGGGAATAGAAAAAAAAGGGGGGAAAAGACCTAAGGGAACAGGGGGTAGTGAGAAATATCAACAACTGTGACAGCTGTGTGGATATGGTGAGCTGAACCACAACAGGGAGGTTCCAGGGCAGGAATGCAGAACAGATCAGCCAGACAGTGGCTTGTGCTTAGGTCCGACATGGCAGCCAGAGTTGGGGCACAACACACAACAGCTGGTTAATCCTAAACTTCTGCCTTGATACCCCCCGCTCTAAAAAGCACAACCTGTTCTCTGAAACTACTCACTCCTTACTTCTTCTATAGCTACACATGCTTGATCCCTTCTGTGTCTGTCACTCTCTTGAACTAAAATGACATGCCACTTGTCAGCCTCCGGCACAGGTTGTATCATAGTGTCACAATCTTGAGCTGAGTGGCAGTGCAATGCAGTCAGTCACAGTCACAAATGAAAGGTATACGGACGCCTTCATGTATACGACTGACATCCAGATTGTCAAGAGATCAAACACCAACTGTTCTTACCTGCTACAGAGTTTGGCCTCGGCATCATGAGGGAGGATGATGTCTGTGGTGGGTATGGAATGGGTCCCTCAGGTGTGTGACTTGGAGGCTGTGGTGGCCCTGGTGCTCCTGCAGATACGTTGGCCTGCTGCTGCTGCTGCTGGTGGTCTGTCCTGGATGGGGTGTCGGCTGGTGTTGCCGTGGCACTGCCAGAGTCTTCCTCAGCCACGGGAGAGCAGGTGTCAGCCCGCACACTCTGTGCCAGGCCATGGCGCCCGCTGCCTCTTAGGCTGCCATCTTTACTCCACTCCAGGCTGGAGCCACTGCGGTCGTCATTTTCTGAAGAACTAGTAATGGTGGCTAAGAGGAGAAGAAAAAAAGAGCAGACAATTTGAACCATTGAGGGAGGTGAGATGAGGGAAAGAGGCAAGATGCTTCGGAGTAATGCTCTTTGTGTGCCATGAACATTTATCTGTCTTAATCTCCAGTAAGATACTGAGCTGTAATGGAACTTTTACCTTTGAATAACACACCGCTTTTCCACATTGCCCTTATCAACACTTCTCAGAAGCTCATTTTATATTTACTGCGACAGTCTGCTTGCACTAATGAAAACTGGGAAGCCATGATGGGGGATAGATTTGTGGAATTCATTTCTTGAGCCTAGACTCTTCTAATGACTTTTGTTCTTTTCAAGGATCATCAGTTCGGTACTCAAGGATTCAATATCACACGGTTTAAATAACAACTAAATGCGGTAGCATGGAACGAAAGTCATACTTAAACGTGTCGAAAAAATATAAAAGAGGAGCAGAGAACTATTTTTAAAAAACATTTTCGAGTTCAGACAGGTGTTTTGCTCATATGAGAACAAATCCTTTAATCCTCCCCCAGGCCAGCGCAGCCATCTAACACAATCCTAAAAGCCTAGTGGAGGGCCAAAGCTACACAATGACAGGCAGCTGGATACAGAAACATCAGTACAGTCAGAGGACTGGAACTGACCGGCCAGCTGGCTATGTTTGCATCACACACTGCTAATCTGGATTTCATAATGCAGCAGTGGGTTGCATCATCACTGATATTAATATAAGCGACACATCCTGGATCTTGTGATTCTTGTGCTGTTTACCTGGGCAGATATGAAGTCACTCATAACAGCAGTCACATCTAGCCCGGCACTAAGCATGGTATTTAGCCACATCTTAACGGTGTAGAAGAGGCTAGAGTAATTGCTGACTTGGTTAAAGTTTAGACCCTATCAAAGAATAAGTTGTTATTATTTATTAAAAGCTAGAGATACCATGTCTTTTTATCATATTAAGAGCTGGGTATAATCATTACTTAAGGCCTGTTAAAAGTCCTCCTCCAGGTGCCCTTATGCCGGAACTCCCGTGGGAGCTGTTTTGTAAATGTTAAGACATTGCTAAACCTCAACAATTCCACCAAGGAGCTTTTAACACAGTACAAAGCCAAATTAATGTGCTTTTGAAATCAGAGTCAGAGTGAAGCTTCAAAGAACAGAGAACATTAATCACAGGCAGGAATCTGACTTGTGGACGCACCGTAGCTTTGTTCTTTTTCCTTCCTGCACAATTTTATCAAGGTGGGTGGGTGGGATGTTGTAGACCAGTGGTTTATAACACTCCCCCCAACCCACTCCACCCACCGACAAAAGTGCATCGTGGCTGAGCATAATGTCATAGTCAGCACTTTGACAGTTCAATTCAATAGGATGCATGCCTTCCTCTGCTGCAGATAGAAGACTCTACTAGACAAGTACTGCCAGTGGAGAGACACAGCCTCAAAATGTGCAATACACACTGGTGAAAATAGAATGGCAAGTTGACCATGGGCAAAGCAGTTGAGGATCCTGAAGTTGAGCCTGTTCAAAAGGTCTCTGATAAACTGCTTGAATGGTTTCCATCAGTGACAGATTGTGTTGCACTACTTGAGTAAAATACAACTTCAAGTTGGTTTCACTCATTTTGCTGTGTGTCTGTGAGCAGCTTATACACATTCTCTGTGACCAACACAAAATGCAGAGAAGGGCAGAGAGAGATTGGGGCAAGAATTACCAGTAAGAACTGGGTTTTAAGGGGCATGATATTGTTTTAAATTAGCTAGACCAACATCATATCACGGTATTCCCTCATAAATTAATTCTGATTTGATACAAGCAAAGTAGCTTCAGAGTGACACGGACTCCAACACATTCAACATGACTGTATGTCTGATCCTGGGTGGCGTCAGTAATCTAAGCTGAAAGATACTACATCACAGCTTAAATAAATTATTTAGCAGATAGCGATGATATTGCTCTGGGGGAACAGAATGACTGACTCACGGTAATCAGTTATGTCAACTCTGGAGTATTGGATTTCAAACTGTTGTGTTATATCAGGCTTTGGCACGCATTGTTTTCTACTGCAGCATTACCATGTCAGCCAGTTAAATGAAAGAACATAAAACACTATATTCTTGTTTGTTCACACAAGGATGAGAGGACATGTTACATCTTTCTCCCACCTGCTGACTTTTCTCCCCAAATCTACCAGTGCCTTGAGGAAAAAAAAGAAAAAGTTTTACTGTGGATAACTGCAGGATCGTGCAGTTCCAATTTTCTATTCAATGCTCACTCCAAATATTCAAAACCCATTTTCAGAATGAAATCCTAACATTTGTATAGCCACTGGGGGCTTTGTGAGTAGAAACGTCAGATGAATTAATGCATCAATAGACTATGCCATCTTCCTGTCAGCTTGTGTAAATCCCCAGATGTCTTATAGGGCTATTACTAGAGATACAGCACGACGTCAAACTGTGGCAACTGTCACCTCAGCGCTCTCTCATACTGGAACGGCTCTATACTGACATGGTAGAGGATGAATATAATGTGACACAAATGCTATTCAGTCTCAATACATTTAAAAGAATGCTAAATGACTGACAGAACACAGGTGTGTTTTCTTTGGTCTAAATCACAAGTATACATGAGGTAATGGTATGAGCTTGATTGGAAACACTGTGTTAATATATAAGCAGCACTGAGGAATGAGTGCTTAAGGTTATACCATGCAGATTAAGTGATACTAAGAGGTCTTCAGAGCTGCTGGTGTTACCTCTATTACTGTCAAACTCAACAACCGATGTAGCCACGAGGAAGCTGGCAGTGGCAAATCAGACGCTGGTGTGAGATTTTTGTAATTTCTCTGAAGTGGCTTTCTAACAGACCTTACTAAGTAATGGACTCACTGTGCCTGGTTGTGCACAGCAGGAAGTTTCTAACAGCAGTTTGAAGCTGGCTATTTTGAGACTTTCTGTAGCATGCTGTACGAGGGTTGGTCAAAAAGTTCCAAGACTGTTCAAGGTATTCCAACACGAAGCGTCTTATTGTCAACAGCATATGTAAGTACTAGCTGTCATGAGTCAAGATGTCACCTTACACAGCGCTCTCCACTTCAGGATCTGTGTTACACATATTTTTGCAACCAGTGGTAGGTGTACATTTGCGATTTGTGAACAGAGAAGAAAACATCACATTCTGTGAAAGTCAGCAGCCTGAGATGAGCCAGTCTTCCTGTCAGGGATCATCACTGGTGATGGCAGATGGGTCTGCAGCTACTACCCAGAGAAGAAGTGGCTGTTTTTAAAGTGAAAGAGCCCGTCGTTTGCAAAATCAGAAACGTCATGTCTGGTAAAGGTGCACCAGGAGCATGCTTGTTGTTTTCTTCCACATTCATGTGGTTATGCACCAGGAATGTGTCCCCCAGTGTTGGACTGTAAACGCAAAGTTCTATTGTGGTGTTCTGAGATGTCTGAGGGTGAACATTCAGCACAAATGGTTTGAACTGTGGTGCAATGACGAGTGAGTGCTCCAATGCCATGTACGCATGTTTTTTGATCATAACAACAGAATTGTCATTCTGCACCATCCTTTCCTGAGAGATCTGGTTGCCGTATGACTTGCTCTTCCCCAAAATTAAATTCAAGTTGGGGCTCTGACACAAGTTAAGAGATTCAGCACTCATCGCACACAGTGTTTGACAAGTTTGCATCCCAGGACATCCATGGAATGCTCCAAGTATTGCAGGGTTGATGGGAGCACTGGGAGTGGTGTATCACTGCACATGGAGGCTACTCTGACAGCAACGGCAGCCACATTTAAATCAGGCACTGTTTTTTCATTAGCACTCTCACAGCGTTTTGATCAGCCATCGTATGAATATGGGTTTAAAAATCATTGTCTTTTGAATAGTTTCACTTTTGCATTATCTTGAACGATTGAAGACAAATGCTTCAAACACAAATGAAGTACTACCTAACAGTACACAATGTTTTCATCACCTTCAGCTCCTATATTGTTTACATTTTACTTGCTAGCAGCCATTTCCTTTCAGGTTACATCATGCTGCACATTACCGTAGCCAATGATCAGTGGACTTCCACTCATAAAACACCACTCTACAGCTATGCTATTGGTCAAGTCTCCACTGGGTACCATTTAAGTGCGGCCATAATGATTTACGAGTGTCACAAGTTTTTCTAGTACCATAAAAACCGCCTTTGGGGAAAGATGACAGAGTTATTAGATAGTATCAATTCCTCACCTATGATCCCACTGTCCTTGCTCTCAAGTGTGGAACTGGGGCTGGTGATAGTCCCACAGGGGCTGGAGCGGCTGAGAGGGGGACGGCTCGTCGTGCTGTTGAGGGTGGAACATGGGCTGTCAGTGCTGGGAGACGCCGTGCTGCTTGTCAGTGTGGAGCAGGGGCTGATGCCCTGGCTAGTCAGAGAACACTGGGAAGAAGGAAGGAATCAACAAAATGAGTTAGGGTCGCCAAGAATGTGCTCTACCGATCAAACATGTCAATGAAGTATGAAGTCAACTCAATATAAACGATCAGCTGGCAACAGGTTCACATTTTTGTAGCATTAGCAGCAATAAATACAACTAAAATACACTTCCAACCCTATTTGGAGAGAGAAGTAAGACAATTATGTAAGAAGTGATTTGATATAACTTCACAGTGTGTTTGACCTGGGTCATGAGACAGCAATGCGAAATATTCCTTTACAAATAAACAAGTGTTTTACATGCGAGCATGACACACAAGCCGAAGGGCATGGGCACTGTAAATGGAGCAGGGCTTGAAAATTACACACTCATATAAGGGAAGAAGTCTCTACTTTGTTGTGACACAATAGATACCTTTCTCATGTCATCAAGCCTGTCTGACAACCATACAACAGCTGAATCTTTGTTGGAGATAACTGACAACCGTAGAAATCTAAATTAAAGCTGGTTTGTCCAGATTCTTCCTTCAACTGTAGTCTGATTCAAAACACAATACATTGTATGTTAAGAAGGTCCATCATCGGCCCTGTGAGAAGAACCACTTGACACCACAGAGTCTAATTATCACTCTGTAGGTTGTGAAGCAGCTCCTCTCCTATCCAACGTCCCTCATAACTTAAAATTTTCCACCTTTGGACAATTTATTCAGCAAACAACACTAACTTTACAGACAAAAAGACACTTAACAACAGAGCCCATGTTACAGCTCTGTGACAGTTCAAATTTCTATCTCTTAAGCAAATCAGAGGAATCCTTACATACATAGATTTTATCAATCACACGTTTCCACATAAAGTTCTTCAGCAGCTGTTACTAGTCAAAGGTCAAATTAAATCAATCCTCATCTTCAATTAACCAGCTTTGTTGCAGATATTTGCCTGAGGGACTTTCACCTATAGCTGCTTGTCAAGTAGCACTTACAACAGAACAAGGCAGTGCACTGCCTCCAACTCGCCCACTCAAAATTTCAGCAACCAATCACGAACCATTCTTCACCCAAAAAGGCTCTTTCATATATTGCATATTGCTGTAAAATTCCACCCTGCTACAATACCAACAGTACTTATTGTACATATGTATCGATTATGTACTGATGAGTCTGTTGTTCTTTCTCATATTTAACACACTAGGACAGGTTTTCAAAAATAACAAAGATAGTTTTTTTTTTTATATAGTGGTAAAAAATATCTACTATTATTAAACCTGACCGAATTCTTAAAATAGTAAGGCTCACCCAAGCTTTGCAAAATTTAGCGAGATATGTGACTCACCTCTCATTCAAGGTTTGATGCCTGTTGCTGTCTGAAGGTTTACACATTTGTACGATGGATAGTGAAACAACACAAACAGCAGACTGGGAAAGGATGCTGAACGCCTTGCAGCATGATTAACAACTTGTGGAATGCCAATATAGCTGCATAACGTTTTGTATTTTCAAAGTCCCGCCTATTTTTACGTGAATAGTTTTGTCTGTTTATGTCACTTAACAAACCCCACAAGAGTCGAACGCCTTACTGACATTTAATAAATTACCGCAAGGCACAACTAAAAAACACGCTGCGTTAAAGACCTGTTGTAAAACAGCAGTATGAAGGAAAAGAGAATTGCTGGCAGATGACAGTAATGTGTTCCTCCTCATCTGAGCTCTGAATACACACACCTATATGCCAGAACAACAAACACAAAGTCAAATCTATTAGACTCTTATGCTGCCTGTCTCCTCTTGTGACATCTCAACTAATGAACATGATTCATAAAAATACTTTTTAAGCCTCTTACTCGTCCCAGAATTGCCAGTTTAGTGTCAAAACGTGTGCGAGACACAAGATGAACAAGGAGAGCGTAGCGTGCCGGGCTTTGCTCTTCACACAGCCCCAGCTTAATTAGTAGAGCCAAACAAACTGAGGCTCAGACCTAACATAACTCTATTTCTGGACCCCAGCTCAGACGCTCTTGTTACATACTCAAGAGCCCCTGGAATAGCACTCAAGTTTCTGGGAGACTAACACACCACACTGAAAAGCTTGCACAGAAATAAAACCAAATGCAGCCCATTTTAAATATGCAGTTACTTCCTCCAGAACATATTTAACAGTTCAAACAAAACAGTGTGACAGTTACCGTTGCTTGTTGTGACAAAAAAAATTTAAGTCCCAGAGGTGCCTCTTAAAACCTTATCCATAACGCACAAGGGGAAAATGAATCAAGCTGCAACCAAAAAATAAAAAAATCCATTCTACTGTTACACTGTCACAACTAGCTTCTCCCCTCATCCTTTCCCTCTCTCCTCTATCTCTCTATCTGTGTGCTGCAGCAGTGGCAGCAGCTGCTGTTGGACGAGGGAGGGAGTTGGAGGGGAGGGAGAAAATGAAATACCTTCTTTTCATTCTTGTCGTCCATAGGTATGCGTGCCGTACCCGGGATCCCTTCTCCCAGTAAAAAGCCCAGCCTTGTCATCAGTTCCTGAGTGGCAGGGGAGGAGGAGCTTGGCTGTTTCTCCGCTTGCAGCTCTAGAGACGAGAGGGAGAGAGAGAGAGAGAGAGAGGGAGAGAAATGCTCAACATTAGCGGGGCAGATTCCCTCTCTCTACTGGATGGCCCACACAGGGCCACACTCTCTGCCCTGCCCTCCTCAGCTCCGCTCTGCTCTGAAATGCTATGCTGCACTCTCCAGCTGCTGCTGATGTGGTGCAGACCCATAGAGAGAGAGAGAGAGAGGGAGAGAGAGGGAGAGAGAGAGAGAGAGAGGGAGAGAGAGAGCGAGAGAGAAGGGGAGAGAGAGAGTGTGTGTGTGTGGCGGGGGCTGTGGGATGAGTGTATGAGGGTTTTTTGAAAGAGTCTGAATATATGTGAATGTCTAGCATTGTTAAGAAAGCTAAGACTGTGTGTGTGTGTGTGTGTGCTGGTGTGTGTGCATGTGCATGTGCATGTGTGTGTGTGTGTGCATGAGCCCTGCAACACGCCTCGAGTGCCAATTCCAGGGCTTTCTGGTTGTTTACAGCTCTCACTCATGGTGCCTCTGAATATCAATGAGTGGACATAGGCTTTCTCCAACACAGCTTTAACTGTCTGTGGTCCTCGTTCTCAGGCCCTATTACTACTTTGGGCTGCAATTTCAAGGTTGCTGTGCCGTCAACAAGGCAGAGACAACTCGCAATCTGTTTTCCGTTTACACGCGTCGCCCATTCTTATATGTTGAGGCGTAAAATAATGGAGACAAACAAGAGACTTTGCGCAAATGTGTTTTTATCATAATCAACATGTGTAGCATGCAAATCAAGTGTGGATGTCGCAACTGAGTGAAGTCAAAACATTATCTCAGAGCAAGCAGACAGTCTGATGATAGGGTGAGAGAGAGAAAAAGCGAGCGAGAGAGAGAATGTCCAAGGTACAAAAGCTTATTATACAGCTCTCTGTCAGCACCTTTTCCTCCTCTCCTTCATTTTCTCCTTTACCGTCTTTCTTCCACAGTTATTAATAATGTTGACAGTAAATCTGATTAAACACAAACAAGTCCAGTGGCACAACGCGCTGCCAAGCTCCAGTAAAGTCGTAATCATATCACCGGACCCACAAATCTTTGGGATGCAAAAACACAGATAATGTCTTCTCCTTTTAAAGGAAATGCAATCTTATAACTGCTTTTCCGATACTCCAAAGAGCAGACAGTTCCCCGGCTTGGCAAAATTAATGAGTCATGTAACATCCAGTAAAGAAAACACAATTGGAGAAAAGTCAAAAAAATAGTGAGATAAAGTGGTGGAAAATTTACAGCACACACAACTTAACACGCTAAAAAAAAAAAAACGATATTCCCCATCTACCTTGGCAGTGGCCGAACCTCTGTGTGCCACCCGTGTTTCAGACTCATCATTTCAATAACAGCAGAACATAAATACCTGCAAAAAAACTGAGGCTGTACTCTTTTGTTGAATCTTAATTTGTAGGAGAAAACATTTTAAATACATACACCCGGCAAACAACCTAAAATTTGGATCCCTCTGTGTGGGTTTTTTTCTCTCCAACTGTTTAGACTTAACTACCAGGTACCATATTCAGAGGACTGCCTAATGTCGAAACAGACAACTGTAAAACATTCTCTAATCTCTGTCAGTGCTTTGTGTTCTAGCTTAGGCTGCTTTATGTTGCCTACAACTGGATTGTGTTATTCTGTCTGGTGTATCGAGTTACTACTGCATCCTAATCGTTGAATGGAAGCTACCATGTGTGATCCAAGTGATTTCCAATGAGAAGTTTGGTACAGACCTGAAGTCTGTTGAGTGGTTTTTGTTTTATTTGTGATATAGACACATAAATTTGACTTGACTTTGTAAAGCTTTGTTCTTGTTCTGCTGTATTTGAGTCAAATTCTTTGTTATCTATTCACATACTGGATCAATAAAGCAGATTGTGATAGAACACAAAGTTGTAACCATGACTGTAGTCAATGCGTTAAACATGGAAACTTGTTGTACAGAAAATCGACAAGTAAAGCCAACTGATAAACACTTCATTTCTCAGACAGAGCTCTGCCCTTACTATATATTATATTAGCAGCAGTAATTACACTAATATTAGTAATGTCATCCTGAAGGAAATGACTGTCCAATAAGGCTTTAGATGCTATCAGCTTAGAGGCAATAGAGAATAGAGCTTATGAGGCAAAGGAAGCTGATTTGATCCATAAACAGGTTGGAGGAAGCTGCGAGAAAAGCAAAAGAATATGACGTGTCTCTCCCTCAGTCATACAAACTCTAATTCATAGACGCATCAGCACATTAGATCTGTAAAATCACCACAGTGTCAAGGTGGGAACCCAATATTAGAGTCAGAAATTCAGCATCAAACAAAATGGTCACAATCTTCCATCCTGAGTTAGAGAACAGTTTTTGGAGGGCGTTATGATGTGGAAGTGAAGCTGATCTTTGAATTTTTGGATGTAAAATGTCATTACGTCAACATTTGGCGTAAATTTTGTTGCAATCAGCACATGAATTCTTGAATTGTGTGTAAGGTCACACAAAAGCTAATCAGTTCAATGTTGAGTTCAAGTGGAGGTTTGTGCAAACTTGAAAATTCCCTCCAAGCGTTGCTGAGATTTCGCATTCACAAGAATGGGACAGACGGACAGATAAACCGAAAACACAATAATACCTAAGGCCGAGGCTGTCACCAGCACGGAGGCAGAAAAAGAAAGTTATTATTCCCCCATTCTGGATTGTGCCATGCCCTATTCAGCTCAATGAACTCACTCCCACCCCACATTTTGAGGTTGTATATTACATACATACACACCACAGATCACATCTTTCTGCTCTGTTGCAACAACAAGTTCTACTTTCATAATAAGAGCTTATTTTCATGATTCATCTGAGGCTGTTTTTCCCTGAGTATTGGCTGCCAAGCATGGTTAGCCAATATCACATGAATGCAGACAGAATCTTTAACTGAGAAAGGCCTATTGTCATTCATGACGTGAATCCTACTGCTGCTGTATTCACAGAATCAGAGAAAGAAAAACTGCCCACCCCAAACCTCCACCACAGATTGGTTAGCAAATAAAAGTTCTGTAATTTGGCACTGCATATGCCTCGCTGATTGAACCAACAACCTTGTAATTAATTAACAGCCCCACTCTCTCACTTGACCAAGTAACTGAAGTATCTTTCTTATTCCAATATGCAGTGACTCTAGTTTTATCCATTTTAGAGCTGAAATGTTCAATTGCTTCATCCATCAAAAGACTAATTATCAGCAACTAGGCTGAAAAAAAATAAACTCAAATTCTACACAGTGTCAAGTTCCAGCTCCAGCTCTATGCATGCCCTTGGGTTCTGAGGCTTTTGTGTGACAAAACAAGATTTTCAAACACCTTGGATTCTGCAAAGCCGTGACATATTTTCACTGGATTTCTGACACTTCAATCAAGTGATTGAAAAGATAATCAGCAGATTATTCAAAAATGAAGGTAATCATTAGTTACAACCCGATTCCATTAGCTGGACTGTCTTACCCCTGAAAAGTAGATGAATTTTTATCCAGACATACAAAGCATGTCTAATCAAGCTGATTGCATAAGCGATGAGAACTAATTCACCACTAATGTTAGAAGACAAAAGGTTTTTTGAATTTTTACCGAAAACTTTATCATTAAGATGCAAAAAAAAGCTATTGCTGCTGCAGTTACAAGAACAATTTAGTCAAGAAAGAACACACCGTGCCAGCAATTTATCCACGGCTTCTATACAAAACTGAATTAGCCATTATAGGCTGGCTTCGTCGTGTGCCTACATCCTTCAGCCAACAGCAAAATGTGTTGGACAAGATACATGTACTGTAAGTAATGCCAGATATGCACATATCTCTAACTTGAGGGTGTGTGGAATATTTATATTACCCCTTGACACATTTGCCCACTGGGTTGCCTGGTTTCTGATGTTTTTTAACGCTGGCGCTGCCTTTAGGAAAGTTGTACTACCTCACAGACTGCCTTTAATTTTGAGCGACTGAAATATACACAGCTATAGGCCTGACAGGAAACACTGCAATAATTCCATAAGCCCAGAGGTTTCACACTGAATAAATTATGCCTTTGTGTATATTGTAACAGACAATGAATGCTAACATAATACATGCTGTACTTGCATCCTCTTTTTTTTTCCCCACTGCAAATAGAGTGCAGCAAAAAGTCCATACATTGAAAATCAATTCTTTATAGGGAATGTCACCCTGCTCATTTAAATGCTTGAGAGGAGCCTTTTAAGGGCACTGGTGCAAAGACAGTCCTGAGCTTCTGAATGCAGAATGATTTTACAAGTCTTCAAACACCAATATGGTCAAGTTTAATGGACGTAACATTCAAATATCATTTCACCACTTAGCACAACATGCACAATTTAAGATGGTAATTCAGTTTTGAACAGATATCATTGACTGCTGGTTGTAGTCCAATAATTTGAAGTATACAACTGCACATTGTTTATGCTTCATCAACTTTTAGTAGACGCTTAGAGATAATGGGAATTGGTCTGAGGTCTTTAAAAGGGGACACCTTACACATCACACATTTATGGCCACCGTACATTAGCAGACAATGACAGGTGTTTTATTTTTATTATGCGACTCTGCCATAGGTATGGGTTTCGGTTTTTGAAATGCTAATATTACAGATTTGTGATAACTCTGAAGTATGTTGAACCACATGATGTGAAACTAACATTTTTGTTCACTGGCTTTCAAGTAATTAATTTTAGGACATTAATAGAAAAGTGCAGCAAAACGTAGTTGAAGCATTTAGCTTTTATTGCAATAATGTTTAGCCACTGAAAAAGATGTGAGAAGCTGTATTAGTGTGTATTATCGACTCGTTTCTGTTGATTCAGTGCCTCTTAATCGCTGTATGTTGCTGCTGGTCCTCTTCCTCTGTGTGCTTCCCAACCCGAGCCATGAGACTGAGTTGATAGTTTTGGGGTAATTCTGGTTAAATCCATCACCCAGTCTTTATTACTGAGCCCTGACAGGACCACTTCATCACTGGTTCTTCAAAACCACTTAAACCCACTCGCCTCTGAGGACCAATCAGTAGCCCCAGAACTGCGCTGGGTTCGTGAAGGACCTGATGTAGAGGCATCACAACAGACGGAATGGCTGACAAAATGACACGAATAGCACTTACAAGCCAAACTGTAGGCTCATGGGCCACATCAATAATAACATCTTCAGCCAGAGGTCTCTCAGAAAATCAATTCACTGTACCAACAACACAAATTAGAACCACTGCAAAGGGGATCCACAGCTAGACACAAAACCTTCACTTTACAACCAATTTTTCACAGCATTCTGCTCTCATGCATTAATGAATAACCACAGAGAATGTGTGTTATTAATTGCATTACATTGGCTTTGAGCTAATACTGAATGTATTTAAACTGCGTGGTCTGTTTGGCTCACTATTTATTCTGTTAATATGCATGAAACGATAAGACAACTACATAGTGCTGCTAGATATTTAAACCTGGGACCAATTTCTTTGAAGAATGTCATCATCACCTCGTCGCCCCTCCTTATCATTTCACTATCTTCTGAAAGAAACGCCAGCAAAATAAATATAATGCGATCTGTATTGTTTTGCTTTTACTTTCACACCTAGAAGCTGCTCAAAACAAGCAGTCTTATCTGCAGGCTAGTCCTATCTGTTGTTGCTGGAGTGTCTTGCTCCAGGGCACCTCAGCTATGGCACCGAGGGAGAGACACGTCATATTCTTTTTGCTTCCCTCGCAGCTTTCTCCGACCTGTTTATGGATCAAATCAGCTTCCTTTCCCTCATAAGCTCTATTCTCTATTGCCTCTAAGCTGATAGCATCTAAAGCCTTATTGGACAGTCATTTCCTTCAGGATGACATTACTAATATTAGTGTAATTACTGCTGCTAATATAATATATAGTAAGGGCAGAGCTCTGTCTGAGAAATAAAGTGTTTATCAGTGAGCTTTACTTGTCGATTTTCTGTACAACATGTTTTGGCTTTTTGTGGTTGTGGCAGCTGCAGAGTGCATTTAGTGCAAGCTGAACTTGCTATGATGTATGTCTCCCACTCAGTGGCAACCTGGGTTTAAGGCCATTTAAGTGCTGCAGAACTGTATGTATCTTTCAATGAATAGAGAGGATGGATGTCGACTAGAGCAATGTTATACGATAGCATGCACTTGAACGCCTGTGGCACAGGACAGCTAAGGAAACTGAACTCAAATGCAAATCAGTAGTCAGACAAGCATGGTATCGTTGTCTTTCAGCAAATAACCTGTTATGTTCTCTACATTCCTGTTATTAAAGTTTCTTAATTTTTAAAACAGCAGTGAGACAGAAATTATCCACAGGCCAAGAACTCCTTTGGTACATCTAATTTTTAATTGATTAACTATGCTGTGAAATTTAAAAAGAGTTTTTTTTTGTTGTCTATATCCAATCAGAAAAGCAGTCAACATATTTCAAAGAAAAAGGGGAGTAAATAGTTTATTAGTGGCTTCAGATATTATGCAAAAGGAAAGGTTTAGTGATTTAAAATGCTATCAGCATTTCTGACTGCAAGCGTTCTACCTGTCTGCAGACAGAGATGAGGTCGGCTCTAGCTGCATGTTAATGCTCATTAGCTTTTTTTACCTGGGGCACGGCAGGTTAATTAAACATGTGTCCACACAAATATTTGCTGAAGATGCACTGTACATGTCTATGTGTGTGGGTGTTTGAGTATCGAGTTTTCTTTTCCTCTCTCGCAGGTGTATCAACACCAGCTATCAACAATTAATTAGAGGATGATTTTTTGCAGATAACCTGCCACGGGAATCTAGGTTTTTCACCAGAGATTCTTTGCAAGTTATTGTTCAACAGTGGAGTGTCTGCTTCAGTCTATATCTTGGTCAAGCTTAGAGCGTTCTTTTTAATATTTACTCTCTGTCGATTGGTCAAGTGTCAGGCTAGTAAGGCTTCTGGTTGGATGTAAACAAAATGACAACTAGCAGAAGTTGTCATGGTCAATTAATGAGCAGCAGCCTGACAATCTCAAGTTACAGTCGCAGTCACACTTATGGTGACTAGATGACAAATGTGTCATTATAAGCTTCAATAGGTCACTAATCATGCCAAGCGATTTTATGCAGGGTCACTGGATTACAACACATATGGAGTCAAGCACCAGCAATACCACCATGTCTATGGAAATTCACATTAAATGAATCCACTGATTGAATTTAGTTATTTCTTACACACAAGGAAATGTACTTTGTGACAGCATTTCTTTGCTTTTCTGCATCAACTCTGCTGATGTTCGGTATAGAATTTTAAAGGTTTTTGGCTTTGGAAGCTCTTAACCCTGACTTACAATTCTAAGAAACTAAGAAGCTAATAAAAGAGAAAGACAATGCAAGTCTAGAAGAATGACAGCTAAGTTATAGCTGACCTTTCTTAAAGACTCAATGAAAATGGAAAATAGGCTCTGAAAAGTTTTGTCTAATGTGACAAACCTCCTGTAATTTCACACTGAACACAATACTATCCAAAAATGATGACTGTAGTCAATCAGGAGCATAGCGCTCAAGGCTCTCATTAACTTCTCTCGTCTTGATTAACCTAGCTTATTAACTGGTACCACTTAAATGGACTTCACCAAACTTCATGACTTAATTTGAGATAGGGGAGCAACACTGGCTTTCCATTCATGTGACACTTGACACTTTAGGAGTCAGTTTAACACTTCATAATGGAAATCGTTATTAATGATTCTGAGGCACGAACAATAACACTGCGACAATAGGCCAACTGCAACTTTTGTAAGTACACATAAGTTGAAGTTATTTTTCTGAATGGACGGCAGATATGTGGTAAAATGGCTACCTAAAGAAAATTTGCTTCCTGTTCTGGATAAAGTATCTGATTTGTCATCTCCATCTTACACTACCCCGGAGATATGGAAAACCAAGGATGTAGCTGGAACCACTTTGTTATTCCAGTAACTGTACAGCAAATGGAGGCAAAAACAAAACAACATCGTTATCTGCTGCCTGAGGAAGTTTATGAGCAGGTGTGAAATAGCAGCCGTGTGGTTCAGTGATAGAAGAATGAAGACGGAAGGAGGAGGAGCAGAGGAAAAGTGGTGGAGGAGGGGGAACACCACGAACAGACTGGCTCCACAGAGCTGTCTTAGCTCTCTCCCTGCCGAGAAAACAATCCAGCCGGTGCTCATTAGCAGCTGGAGTTTCATTACCACAACAGTGGAGCCTGTTTAATGAACCCTCAATGAGAGCATGCATCCTGCTTCCCCATTTGAGTTCAGAGGTACAAGGTGACGTGCCCCCCTCAAGCAAGTTGAGCGCTCTTATTGCACATTCCAATGTTACAACCGCAAATGTCCTCTGCTGCGAGCATAGATGGAGAGTCCATTGAGACATTACAGCAAATGAAGTTGAGACTACTGATAATAAAGTATCTTCAAATAAAATGAGGCTGGGGAATGCATGGTGATAGCAATCATAGTTTGACTGACATCTCAGCTTGAAAGCCTACCGTAGCTGTTATTATTGTTGCTGTCATGACAGATACAGATGGCATTTCATTAACAATTAGAACGACAGAACTGAAGCTCCCTGATATAGCAATTCAGCCCTGTGAGCCAGAGGGGCTGTGCTGTGAGAATGCTTTAAAGATAGATAGCACAGATTAATGAAGCTCTATGATTAAGGAAGGAAAAGAAAATTCATAGAAAGATTCATCTTCTAGCTGCTGATTAAAAGAAAGAACCAACACTGAGCATGATCTGCCATAGAAAAGACAAAATCACCACTCTGTTATGGCCACATTCCATTCACTTCTGCTCAAACAAAGTTACTGTTTCCCTAAGTGGTGGATGGTGAACAAAGGCTGCCTAAATATAGACATAGGATCTATAAACTGCTAACAACTGTAACTCACTTTCCTCTTGAGTAAAGCAAGAATCTAAGCCTGATCCTTGGTTTACAAATAGCGTTTAGTAAAATTTACCAAATTAAAAATGCATCAATCTGTTATATAGATTCAGCACGGCTTTTATTGGTCATGTTCTGATAATGCTGGCAAATAAGTGAACACATAATACGGGCTGTAAAAGCAGATGTTACACATATCATTTTGAGAACAATGCCCTAATTGATGCCAGCTTGATTTAATACATGAGGGCTGGCAGGAGGTCATGACACCTCACAGAAGATATTGTTATGGTGCCCCCTTACTAGTTAAACCCCCACAATTCACTCTGCTGGCCAACACAGAAGTGCCTACCTCCTCCAAGAGGCTTCACCTGGTGATGCAAACAGGCACAAAAAGTATTCTTTAATGCCTGACGTGGGTATTATCTAAGAAAATGGTATCACACATTTGTCAATGAATACATATACTAAATAGATATGCGAAATATTAAATTAGTCAGACCTGATCAGAGGCAAAAAGTGATCGGGACATACCTATAAAAAATTATAGTGACCTTGATCTTTGACCACCAAGTTAAAATTAGTTCATCTTAGAATCCTAGGTGTAATGAAACTGCCCAAATGCAATCCTGATATATCACATCCACAACAATGGGACGGACACACGCTCACAGTGATCTTGACTCTTGACCACTAAAACCTGATCACTTTATCCTTCAGTAAAAATGAACATTTCTGCTAAAGTTAAAGAAATCCCCTCCAGGAGTGCCTCAGATATTACATTCACAAAATGGGACAGATAATCTAAAATAAATCTTCTGGCCTTTGCTGTAGCCGTCAATGAGGTGTAGAAAGAGCTCACCGGTGATACCATGGTTTCCTACATTTGCAGAAACATTCCTTGCACGCAGCCCGCCAGCTGCATGCATGACTCCTGCTGCGTCTGTAAGATCTTGCATCAGATTACTGTCGAGATATGTTTTAGATATCAGAAAATCGGATGAAGATCGCGGCACATTTACCTAATTCACACACACAACCTGGGACGATACGAGATTGAGTTAGTGACGCCCTGTGTGCTGTCATGTCTGGCACTTTATAATCCTATGTTGTTCCAAAAATGATGTGTAACAACTGAAGACACCTACATTTAGAAACAAATCCTTCCACTGTTTCCTAATTTAAGGTAAGAATATTAAAATGGCATAAACAGCACAAGGTGTTAACACGCATTGTACAAAAAATAACCTGGTATGGTCACATAACTACACGCATACTCATCATAGGAAAGCAAAAGTAATAGCAAACTATTTAAATAGTTTCAAATCCCAGCATGTTAACAATGCAGGTCTGACAAAGTTCCAGCATTGACAAGATAATTAAAACATGAAGAAACAGGTGTTAAGTGTTTGGGCCCAGGTCTCACGGTCAGATGGGGGATTTGAAAAGAGACATAATTGTGGCAGAGGACAAGACCTGTGGTTCAGTCTTGATTGACAGAGACAGGACTCTAAGACCACAGCTGAAACAATTTTGTTGACCAGACTGCTGGCCGCCTGTCGCAAACACACTCACGCACGCCAACACACACATGCATAAACAAAGATAAAGGCTCCTGCGGGCACATAGGCAAAATAAAAATACACACTGCATTTTACACACAGGCACAAGAAACTCAATCCTTCCTCAAAGACACTGCCATGTGAAACGACTCTACTGTAAGTCAAAAGCATGTTTCCTTTCTTAGCCTACGGGCCATTTTGCTTGTCCACAACACAGAGTACTAAAAAGCCGACAGTCCAACCCAAAAAATCGTAGTACATATACGAAAGAAATCACACAAACGCTAACAAAAATTACAAATCAGGGTCTAAAATCCCACAAATAGTCCCAGCTTCGCTCGGCAGATTTGTTTCTGACTATGGATGTAGCACATCTCATCACATTCAAGAGATGCATCCTTCGGCGCACAAACAAGCAAATACCTCTTCACAGCTTGTAACAACTCACTTGATTTGTGCCCTAAATGTCACGCAGTTCTCACGCTGCAAAACTTCCGATGGATTTTCTAACTCGAATACACTCAGACGCTCGATCAACATTCTATGCTGACGCTGACCTTGTTACAAATCCTGCAGTGTAAAACAACCATCTCATCCTGTCTAGTTTACCCCGCCTGAGCTAGGAGACAACACAAGTTGACAGATTCTCTGCTTATCGACAAAATAATACAGAGTATGTCCTTGTCACATGTGCTGCGCGTTACTAGAAGAGAAATCTGTTGCTGTAACAGCCCTACACCAAACTCACGCACTAGCTTCCACTGTAGGGTGAGCTTAAAATAATATTAAAACCCTGTGAAGCTGTCGACATGGAAGCAAGCGTGAGCTGCTAAAAAGCCTGTCAGCGGTGCGTAGGGCAACATTCTACTACAGCTGGGCTATCACAATTAGCCGTCATTAGTCTAGAATTTATACAGTGCCTAATTGTACATAATTACTCGAGCAAGTTGGCTCATTCCTGCAATTTCTCAGCAGTAAACTTCTTTTGCTTGCTAACTACGGCTATGAGAAAATAGAAGTAGAAACTTTCTGCTCCCTTGCCTACTGCATTTATTGAATAACGGTACTCAGCAGCGATAAAGGGCAAAAGTAAGCAGCTGTCTGACCTTAAAAACAGATTGGTTATTTCTTCAGTTCTTTGAAGGCTGAGTCAATATTTGAGAACATGTAGAAGTCACTCCCAGCGAACAGAATCAAACTCGAATGCCTTAAATGCCTGGAGCTTTACACGGAGAAAGACTTTTGCTCTCATTTCAACAGTTGTGGGCGATGTAAATGTACTCAATTAGGCAGCGTACTGTCCTAGAGACAGGAATGTCATTTCATATTTGTCAGAAATTCACCAGATCTCTATCATTGGGAGCAACGACGAGTAACAACAAAAGGCAAAATTCAATTTATAGTCGTAGCTTGATTTTTGTGCATTCCTTGTCTTTAACACTGAAGCAGCTGGAGGGTTCTACACATTTTGTGAGGTGCCAAAAAGACTGTCTGCAGGCTCGGTCAGTGGATTTGTCACATAGATGTGAGACAGTTGCAGTCGCTTCAAAAAGTATTCAGACCCCCTCACTTTAGATTTAATTTGAAACAGATCAAATTAATATTATTTCCCATTGCTCTACACTTAATAGTCCATAATGACGTGCTTTTAGAAATTCGTGCAAATTCATTAAAAACCTCAAACTGAAATCTCTCATTTACAAATGTATTCAGACCCTTCATTAAGTACTTAGCAGCAGAGTAACTGTGCACAAAATCCACAGATCAGGGTCTACCTCAGCTTTGAAATCGCAGTTTTGTATGTTATTGCTGCAGCACAGGCAACAAAAGAAATGCAGAAATCAGCATGAAAATGGATTGAACCTGGGTAGAATTGTAACAGTTAAAGCACTCAAATACGGTGAACTGTAAAAAAAACTAAAAGCTCTGAACTGTTGACTCTCTAGTACGAAATAAACCAAACACAAAATGTCCATTGAGATAGGTGAAGCATGTTCAGAATTACCTTAAGTGAAGCAACAAAGCCGGCATTAGGTGCAGCTTTAGCTTTACAAATTGCAAAAATGAATGCTGCCTTTCTCTACTTTGTCAACCTAAAAGTCATCTTGTTTGGAAACACTTCATCTGAATAGTCGGTGGACAAAGCATGCGGGGGCTTGCTGCTTTACATTCAATGCGAGCTCCGCATGGTGCCCGGTCGGTTGGCCTGTGCCGTGTGAGCAGAGAAGTCACAGGTTCTGGCCGACCGTGCTGGAAGGCCACTTAAAATGTATAGTGTGAATTACCACATTGTGCATGTTTTATAAAACTTGCACGGTGTCAGCCCAGCTTCGAAGGCTTACTATGCTCGCACACAGCTAATGGACGACAAGTGCTGCGCTGCCAGAACGTTGCAGTCGGAATGATCCACCTTCACGTCTGAGAGTAACTGCTTTATATAGAGCTGAACGATGCAAAGCTTTGGGATGAATGCATGCACCGTATCGCCTCTAGTTCTTTGTAGAAGCACCTTTGCAGTAAATAGAATATGAGGTCTTCTTGATCAAGTCTCTAAAGTTTTACGCACCCAGATTTAGGCAGTTTATTAGACTGGATGGGAAGCATCTGTGAACTGCAGGTCTCTCTACAAACGTATAGAGTTGAAGTCTGGGTTTTGGTTGGGCCTCACCAGGTGGGTCATTGTCGTACTGATAAACTTCTTTAGTTTCACAATTATCTAGAAGCATTTAGAGGTGGTTATATACCCTTGTCCTGATTTATGCGTCACCAAAATTTTATCACAGTGGTCTAAAGCAGCTTCCTTAGACTACATGGCTGGTTTTCATCCTGACCTGAAGTGAAATGTGAAACCTTTATTCAGATAGGTGTGTGCATTACTAAATGTCTCATTCATTTGATTTGCCAGAGGCAGACTGCAACCAAGCTCAAGAACAATTAAAGCAAATAGGATGGACCTGCCCACAGTTTGCAGCACCACAGCTGCAAGTCGGAAACGAGAGGTTCAAAATTTTACATGTTTAATAATTCCTCATTTCAATAATTGGTTTATTGAGTGCAGATTGATGCACAATTTATCCTTTTAAAATTATATTTATAGCAATAGTGCGGGAAAAAAAAGACTTTCTAAAGCGACTGTAGCCACGTTGTATCGAAAAGTGAGTTTAGTCCAGCATGAAATTGGAGAAGAGGCAGTACCGAACACACAGGGCCTTTCTGTAAACACAAACAGTTATTTCTTTTAACATCAACTCCCCTTGAGCATTAAGACTAAATGAGACAGTTTTTAAGACAGCGGGGGCATGAAAATGTATGCTTCAAGGGGGGTTTCAGGTCTGCAGAGAGGAAGAAGGCAGGGGGACTAGTAGAAAGGTGTTGCGGGACCGTGTAAAGGGGGATGGGGGTGTCGGCTGAGAAACATACAGCAGATTTGCATTTAAGACTGTGTTTTCATGACTTCTCCAACTGCACATGTTCTCTCAGTGCTTAAAACCGACTGTGATGAGATAACGTTTATCTGGTGTCCACTGTTTGCCGGCAGCCTGCTCTGAGCTCCGTGCCAATTGAATGTCAGACACACCCACGTGCCTCGGTATGTCACAGTCAACAGCGACTGAGCAGCACGGGGTTACTAATGTCGACGTATGTAAGCCATATACAATCACAGGGCACTCTTTCTGTATTGCCTTTCGCTAAAGATAACACAACCTACATCTCCACTTAACACTGTGCGAGGAATTTGAGCCCGCCCTGCTCTGCTGGAAATCAAAACAGAGCACTTTTTGGAACACACACACACACGCAAACACAACACAAGACAGGCAGCAACACCGCTAAAGGCACACCTCGCAGAATGGAATAACACAAGTATAGTTCCTGACAAATTACAGGTTTTTCCCATGAAAGAAATTAAGTGCTTCAATCAGACAGCAGATCTCAATGGTGGAAAACTGACTCCTCTTTAAAGTAAACATGCACTATTGTGTGTTTGCATAAGGGACTACGTTAACAAAGAGGTCTCAAACACACTTTCAATGACTAATGCAGGAACTGATGCGACACTTAAATGACAAAGCCCTATTCCTAAACCCATGTAGAATAATGTGGACTACAGCTGACAAGATTTTTTTTATTTTTCTTCATCTGAGGGCTGTTTTTAAGTACTTTTTCGAAAACAATAGCAGTCAGATACAAAAAAAACGAACCACAACCACAACTCACCATTGCGGGAGGGCTCCTTGTTGTCGGCCACCTTCCTCAGCGCTGACACGATGGCATCAGAAGGAACGCGAGGACTCTCTACATACTTGGGCTTCCTGATTGGACCTGCCAGCACAAACAGAAGACACGGGGAGAATGAGAGAGGGAGCGCGTCCGACGGAGAGAGCGACAGAAAGAAATGCTAAAGAGGAGAGAACGAGGGAAACAGAGAGAGAGAGTTCTCACAGGATTAATATGTTCCAGATGGGACTAGAGATGAGAGGCAGTGGTGTCTTAGTTGGACAGGCTTGGCTGCACTCCGTAGCTCACATAAAACTCACTCACACACTCTCAGACAGCTCCCTGCGTTGATAGCAGCTCTGGTCTGTCTGACAACCAAGAATATTGTCTGCATGGCTGGAGACTCCCAGTAAAACACTGTTAGCTGGCTCTGGGAACGTAAACTACAGCAGGAAACCACAACAATTAGCCATTTAGTGAACTAAAAATGAGTGCTCAAACACACAAGAAAACTGCCCAAAGAGTTTTCCTGCAAGTTGCACTATCTGTCTGCTTCCACGTGAAAGTATGTCGTTCTATTACTGCAACAACGGTTGCATCTTATGGATAGATTAAGGTCCACGTGTCCTGCTGTAAGTCAGATGATGTATCTGGGACAGTGTTACAGTCCTCTGAGGAACGCCTTTGTGTTTGGTGAAGAGGTCGGCGAGCTGCTCTGTTCCCTCTGCTCACACCATGACAGTATTAGAAAATCCCACAGCTACACACACACAGTGCTTGCTCACAATGCCAAACTTTATGACAAAGCAATGACACACTCGCTCCCTTAGAGCCACAGCTCTTTTTGCAACATTTCTGTGTGAGTGTGCAAAAAAGATTTGCCCCTGTTGTCTATTACATATTCTGTAAAAACTGTCTTTAAATCAGCTCGACAGAGACAGAAACTAAGGTGATTTCATGGAGTAGTAGCAAAGACCCACTAATCTTTCCTAAAAGTGGCAGTATAACTGTTTATACATGTGTGAGATTCAGTAAAGACACTAGTCTAAACACTGAGCCATGAAACAAAACATCTCCCAAGCAGTTAGCTGTGTACATTTTGAAGTTCTCTACTTGAAGCCCACATTTTCCTGTGTAGAAAGGACACAAATTCCAGAGTCCAGACGAAAGAGCAAAAATTAAACTGGAGGAAAAAAAAAAATCGAAAAACAGGAGGTAACTGCATAATATAGATCCATAAATCTATAAAAAATAACAACAGGAGGCCCTCCCTTGCATCACTCTTCTATACTACTCAGCCTTGACCTACTGTAACCCAATCTAAACCTTACCCTCCTCCAGACTCCTGTTATCAGATGACTGTATGCGTAACCCCCGTCATAACAAAGAATAGATGGGAAAGCAGAGACTGCTATTTCCTATTACCACATTTGATAACCAGTCACTCCCACCTCAAAGAATTCCTTTGAATCAGAGGGACCAAATCCTTAAACCACTGCTGCTTGATGCACAGTGCCATCTATGGATATGCAACTTGAAATGCATAGTGTGTGACATGGTGGTTGTAATACCTGAGAAGAGCTTCTGCCACTGCAAACTGGGCGTTTTCTTGTTTGCAACCAAAATTCGTGAGGCAGACCCTGTTAAAGAAATCCAAGTAAAGCCCCAAAAGCCAAAAACTGTTGTCTTTCTGATGAGCTGAAGGCAAAGACTGCAGCATGTAAGAAACAAAGGTGATGATAGTGTTCTTTTTAAAAGCACTACAATCAAAGGATTGGCTGTCCAGCACGCGAGATGTTACAGACTATTTGATTTGTGTAGATAGATGGGTTTTAAGCCTGAAGGAGACTGGTCCAGTGAAGCATCCACAAAAGCAATCCAAGTCAGCCTGCTATTTGGCAGACAAAGCCAGAGAGTGTCCTGAAAACCTCCATTCATGTGTGGATGGTCAGGCACAACCTATTACCCAGGAGTCACATGGCTCCAATTAAAGTGGAACTACAGAGACAGAGACGGCTATATGTGAGACACACTTAGTTCAGGTAAATATCTTGGACGAAAAGCCAACTGCCTAATATGTTCCGTCGACTGTATTTCATCTAAAAACAACAGGGGGCACAGTTTTGAGTAATGTAAACCATATGGTTAAGTTCACATTCAGTTTACACAAACTGCCAAGAGGAACACTGGATCCACACATGAAATAACAAACATGTGGCTGGCTATCAGGGGTAATTTTAGGCCACATCTAAGGGCTGATAATATAAGGAACAGGCAAAAAGGTCTTTCAGCAGGACTCTGATGTCTGAGCATCACACAAAGGCAAAGAGGAGTTTCTTCTCCATTCACAATCTCATATCAAGATTTAACAGGGTGCCATTACCGCTCTGCCCTTCTAGATGGAAGCACTGACGAATAAGCAATTGCAGTTTATAACAGGCATGAAAAGGTCAGAGAAATGAAAGCGTCAGATATACGACCCTTGAAGGACAAGGAGAGAGAGGCAGAGATGACATGCAATCTTACTTTCATCACAGCTGGGACGCAAAATATGGAACGTAAATCTATTTGCGCACATATTAATTGGTACACGACATAAAAAATTATGTGTAGGATATTCATTATAAATTTTTATTTCCCAAACTGTAAGAAGAAACATGAAGGAAATGATAATAAGGAGGGAACGCGAGGACTTTTCCGGGGAGAGACGACACCCAGCTATCAGCTTGGTCACATCTTGACATCCAATCTCACAACCAGACACAACAAATTAAAATGTATGAAGTCCCAGCATTCTGAACCCATGCACACTGGACAAAGGAAGAACGTCTCATTCTGATGTCCTCAGAAAAGTAGAGAAAGCTCGTTTGCTCAAGGAATAACTATAAGAGTGTACTGCACTTGACAAAGGCAGAGTGAAAGAAAGAAAACTGGGATGGTGGCAGGTTGCTCTCCCGTTAAAAGGAACTGATGTTGAGTATATTGTTGATATATTTCTGTTGATGGTTATTAATAAATGCAATGAATGTAGCCCTGCCTAATGTGGCACTCACATGTCACCAAAACTGACCCGCTTGGGGACAGATTCTCCAAGATCTCTGAGTTGTATACAGCACCAAGATGTTCCTTTGAATCTAGTGAGTTCAAGCACATCCTTCAACACTGGACCACTCTCAGTAGGCGGTCACCTCTGCTGGCCTGAAGCAGCCCACAAGTTTTTCCATTTCAGAGATGTTCCAACACAGTCATCTGTTAATGGCCACTCAGCCCTGGTTAAAGTTGCTCTGCTCTAAACACATGTACATTTCTCCCACATCCAACATATTGACGATGACAATATTCACTTACTATCTAATTTATTCTATAAGTAGACATGCAGTATTGTTATAAAATGATCAGCATTAGCTGCTTCATCTATGGGTGGTCATAATATTTTACCTAACTTATGAAAATTGATATATAGTCGTGACTCGATAATCCGACACTAAATGTAAAACCTTCTTTTATGTCGGATAGCAAGGCTGTCGGATTGTCAAGACGGAGGTCGAGATACAAGGAGGGCTTGGTGCTTAAAGGATATTTGTTGTTAACTATTGTTCATAGGTGTTACAATAACTAGTAGGGCTGGTCCAAATAGCACTCTGGTCTGGTCTCTGGATATTCAGGCCCAATTAATGATGAATATCCGAGTATTCGGCGTGGTCAGGGGGGCCGGAACGTGCAGACAGTACTTGGTTGCTGATGCTAGTTTAGGATAGCGGTCACAGTTCTGTTCCATTGTCGGTGGCGTCGCCGCTGCCGCCACCACCGCCACCGCCACCGCCACCGCCGCCACCATCACCATCGCCACCAACCGCCACCATCCGTATTTACTTCCGTAAACACTGAGCCAATCCCGGCGTGTGACGTCGTCGTGTCCTCTTCTGAGCATGCAGGACACTTTTAGGTCGTATGAAGTTCTCACAGCAGATCACAGACAACTTGCATTAAATTGGAAATGTGAATGAACTCACAAAAAAATCGGATTTCCCCCCAAAAAATCTGAATTAAGCATTAAGTCCTACAGTCTGAACGTAGCCAATCTGTCGGATTGTTCAGTCAGATAATATGCCGTTATCCTGATGTCATGATGGAGTCGGACTCCAAGGCTGTCGGTATGTTAAGGCTATTTTTCAGGGTTCTGTTCGTTTTTCCTAAAAACCTGTTGGATAGCAAGGTTTTTGGATTGTTAAGGGTCGAATTATCAAGTCACGACTGTATTGTTGGAAGAATTTTTGATTTTTATGTGAAGACTTAGTGGGTTGTGTAGCTCTGTTCTGGAGTCCTCAAAGCTTCAGTATCAATCAAGCTCAAGTATCTCTTTGCTCAACAATCCCCTAATACCGTACATACCGTATCCTTTTCACAGTCGAATAAAATATTTCTCTATCTTACCTGGATTGTTCAAAAATAATCAAGTAATCTAAAGACTTGCAATGTGCAACTGTAAAGCAAGAGATATCTAACAAATACCAACAGAGAAATGAAGGCAACAAGTAAGAGTCAATAGATTTAGATGACACTGTGAGAAAGATATAATTGAGGTGCACATGGTCATTCAGTCAAAAGCATGTATATTTGTCCAAAAGTACATATTTAGCACTACCTGCTCACTGACTCTACTATTCTGTTAAAAAAAATTCAGCTTCAGTGTACAGTAAATATATAAGTGTCAGTATGTATCTATGTAAATGTATGGTACAAAAATGGAAAGAGAAGCAGGTAAACAGGCGGCAGAGAAGGAGATGGACGAGGAAAGAAAAACAGAGAGAAAAAGGAATCTCTCTCTGGGGTAAAGCAGTTAGGCGAGCTGTGACTGCAGAGGACTCACCGGTATTCACTGTGAGACTCAGGAATCCGTAACCAGCGAGCTATCAGTCAGCAGACACATGCGCACACACACATACACATGCCAAGCAGTCGAATACCTATCACCAACAACTTACAATGTCCAGCCGACGCCAATGAAAGAGAGGATTGTTCGTGGTTAGGAAGTGATCAAGGAGGTTTCCCAGCATTCTTCAAGATGGACTCTGACTTCTTCACATTTCAACTTATCAATGAGACAGTGTGTCCTCTTTGTGCAACCAAAAGAGAATGAAAAGCAATCTCACAACTGCTGTCTTTATGCTCCAAAATGTGAAAATGAGTCCCACTCAAAAGTGAAAAATACCATATTCTGGCAAAAAAAGGTTACATGAAATTTGGTATTCTGAATGCTGCGTGGCAAACTTGGTTATGGGCGCTCAGTGTCTTCAGTACCAGGTCTAATCAAGAGAAGCTGCTCAACTCTTCCAATCTTAAACAATGCGACTGGTAACTGAAAAACAGTCATCTCGTTTATTGTGGGACAAAATAGCTGTGCCGAGCTTTAAATCTTTTCATCGTTATGGTTACAAAAAAGCTGAGAAAGAATTACAGGCATGGTGCTTTGCGAACTTAAATACAAATGCTAATTTATGATTCATTCCCTATTCACAGCCTAACATATTGCCATTATCCTCTCTGGTTAATGTGATTTCTGCGCCGCACCACAATGACAGACTGGTAATCTTTTTTTTTTTTTTTTTGAACACTACATGTTTAATAGTCTAATTTCACACATCCCTTTTCACAAGGCGGTTTGAATTATGTTCGAGTCTCCGCTGTGCACTTGAGTCATACATTTTCAAAAACTCGAGCAATGTAAAGTAAGCCAAGATTTTTCCCTTTCCCCCTTCACCCATTTACAATCTATCTCTATGATACACCGCTATATCATATGAGCATCCTAATTCCACTGACTAGCTCAGGAAGCGGTAGCAGTTTATTCAGCACTGGTCTCTGAGGCAGTAGGTGATTTGAGATTTCACTGCGGATGAGAAAGGGGTATTGCATGTGATAAGGAACCAAAGCTGGGGTGTAGTGAAGTGCGGTGGAGTGGAGAACTGGATAGTACTTTTCACAGGGTGCTCATCAGAGGAACCTTTCAAAGGGTCCCTGCAGCCTCACAAGGTCTTTTACAGCTCAGCTCTCAGAAAGGCATCAATATTCCCCCAGGGCTGTCTGGTTACTGTCGAAACCCCAGAGTTGACTTCAGGAGAGCTCACCTCAAAGGGGCAACAACTGGCTTTGAAGAGAGTTTCTATCCTCTTGACAGCACCGCAGAATAAACTGTACTCGTGTTGTAGATAAATGATATAGATCAACACTGTACACACCCAAATGATGTCTCCTATGTATGTTTAATATTATTTGTGTTAAGCTGGAAATGAAGTGAAAAAGAGTCATCTCGCGTGTTGAATCCCAAACTTCTGTTAGAAGAAGTGGTTTTGACTAAAGCAGACAATACCCTTGAACTTGCACATGCTGCTAATGACTGCTCTGTAACGCTGAGGCTTTATGAAACTGTGCAAATCTATGGAGAAATCCTGAAGTATTTCACCAAATTGCTTTTACCTAATGTCTGGAGCCTGTGAGATTTTTCTGGAGCAGGGGTTAATGATAACTTCAGAACATTTTTATGCTGCCTGCGGTGTTAATATCCCCTGCAGCTACAGCTAAAGCTGCCTTCTTATCCAAAATGATGATCTCATAGAACACGGAACATTTTACTAAATAGTTACGGCATCATCCAAAGTAGAAACAAAAACGGGCCGTACAGTGGCTTTAGCACTTCACCTCCACTAATAGACAGCAGTCAAGGTACTCACAGCTGCTGCCACAAAACAGAGATAAAGAGGAGATAAGAGACAAAGAGGCCAGTAGGTCATTGGCTTACACACACGCAAACAACAGGGCGAGGTCTGGCAGGCCAAAAGCTGTCGGATTGTTATAGGTTGGAGAGTAAAACAGGAGCAATGTAAGAGTGATTTTACCAGCTAAACAACATCAGCAAGGTGAGAGCCCTGCCTGAATGTCAGAAAAAAGGTTCTCAAAGCCTTTCTGCATAACACAAAGAGATCACTTTTAAATAGCAAACCATGCTCTCTGCTGGTGATGTGCAGACCTGCTATGCTAATCAATAAATTAATCCCCTCCTGAACCCACAAAAGACAAAAGCAAAAGGCAATTAACCCATTTTGATATACATAACAGCCTACCAGAGACCGTTACCCCTCTGACCACATTGCATATATAGTAATTAAATTGATACAGCCCATGATAGCAATAAATTACGATGAATTGCTGTTTTATGATCCTTTGCAGGCTCAGGCAGAAGCAAAGCACGGGTCTAACTACGGAAAGGTCATCCATCTACTGCATCAGTATCACCTCTGCGTCTACTGTCCTTAAACCTCTTAGTGCAACCTCATTGTGACGAACATCTTATCAGCTATGCCTGACTTACTCTGTAGTGCTGTTCACACCAAGCTGTTGCAAACTGCTGCATATTCAACAGCATCATAAAGTCTTAACACACAACCCACTAAGCAGTGTAACATTAGAGACAGATGCTTTCAATACCACAATGGCACAATAACCTCTTACAACCAGTGGAGGTCACTGTGGAGATACCCAGGAGACGTTAGAGAGGTGGAGCAGGAGCAGTTTTAAACTGTTCAAAAAGACATGAAAACATCATCTAATGTGTCGCTGACTATGTTTGATCCACTTAAGAAAGGGGCTCACGATTTTAGACACATGACCTTTGACCTGCATTGGGGGTGAAGCAAGAAGAGTGGGAGCATGACAGCTACATTCAAGCCCAGGGAGGGTCTTTAAGGGGCCTTGAAACAGACAGTAAAGTCTAGGTGCTGTTCAACACATGTCAGAGTGCTGTGTTTCATGGTTAAGCTCTGGGGTTAGCTGATCAAAGCTGTGGCGCTCAACGCCACTAGACTCTGCGGCTCAGGCATCCGTCACACTCCTAATTAACTCAATGTTTCTCTGTTGTCCCCTGTGAAGTTTTCATGAAAAGAACAACCACCGAGTTGGGGCCTTCCAAATGGCAATAGATTATCCGACGTGTCAGGAAATGAAGCCCAGCCACAAAATGCATTCTGAATCTGTGAAACCACTTCCCCTCAAAGACATCAGTGATGGCTGCATGGGAAGGAGATCAAACAGATGTGTAAAAGACTGCACAGAAGGAAGTGCTGTATTTAATAAATGTGGGTAGAATGATTTGAGGACATAACCAGAGTAGTTACCAGTTGAAATGTTAGGAATATTTCTAAACTTAGACTTAGGAGTCAAAAAACATTGTTCTTTTAGAGGTTTTTGAATAGTCGCCTACTTGCAACGTGCAGGATGTTTATTCCTGGAGGACGGCTCTGAAGAGCAGCTTGTAGGCAATATTCATGAAAATGCATTTGAGTTAAACTGTATTAACTTAGCTGTAGTTTCTTTCAGGTGAATTGCTTGTAGAAGTGCTTGCATAATAGTAGGGAATCACATGTCGACACACACTTCCAAAATACCTTTCCTTTGTTGGAAAATGAATGGTCTTCACAGCTTCATGCAGTATGCAACTACCTGCTAGTTCTGACTGAATGAGACCAACCACAAAATCCAGCACCCTCGTGAACTTTACCCCGTGTTTGTGATGAAATGCTATCAGTAATCACGGCATTCCTGCAAAGAAATCACACACAAATCAAACAAACTATAAGCACTGACAATTTTGTTTCTAAAGGAACATCTGCGTCGCGTCAATAAATCACAGAGTTATCTCAAGTCCATCCATTTTGAGGACAAGATGCTCGTTTCAGCATAGATCCATCTTAAATTGAGTATACGATGTCAGCTCTCTGGCTCAACAAGAAGAGAAAATGTTGATTTCCTCGCAGAGCTGAGACATTTCCTGCAGCATGTGTATATTAACTGGAAGTGTGAACTCTCCCCCTGCGGGTTTTTCACAGTTACCTGTGAGGACAGTGGAGGAGAGCCGACAGACCCTCCCCCAACCCTCGCTCACTGGTGGTCCTCCATGACATCCTAGCTTGTCAGTCCATTTTTTTCCCTTTTCCATGCCTTAGAGCACCCCAAGAGGGAATATGCTTTTAATGAGTGTTTCCCTTCCCCTGTCCCCAGGGTCCTTTTCACCTTCACAAACTCAGTCTCTTCCCTCTCTTCATCTCTCTCCCTCTCTCCCTCCCTTCATGTCTGTAAATGCACATTTCATCAGCGCTTTAATTGGTGGTTTTAAGAGAGTCTTCTTCATTGTATCACGGAGAACAAAGGAACTAAATAGATTTAACTTCAGTGGCAGCTGAGCAAACAAAACCCTCCTTGGCGATTATAAACTGTTAGTCTTCTGCTTTACGGTTTTCTTTTTACAAGTGAGCATATTTGCAACTGCGTATCCAGTTTCCACTGAACATTTGCTTGAGGCACTGCGTTACAATGTCAAGTCCAATGTGGGGTTTTTAAATTTTGCGGTGAAAACTGCAGAAAATGTGCACAAAAATCAGGTAAGACAGCGAAGACAGAACAGCATACACACTTCTATCCTAAATAATACAATGAAATGCAACAACATACATTTTAAGTTGAACAACAAAATGACAATTTCTTAGCAGAGATGTGATCTTCAACAGCACAGGTTGTGTATAAGAAGCAAACGACATCATCTACTTCCCATTAACTCATCTTTACACGAAACAGATCAAAGCTGTAACCAATCTAAACAATGGCTTGATAGCCCACAGATGAGTGCCACATGTGAGAGGGGCTACATTGACCACTTAAAGGATTTCTCTCCTCTTTGCCAAGTCTGCAGAATACAAAGATTCAGGTTGAAACAAGTTCAGCTACAAAGGTATTCTTTGCTTTGAAGCACTCCACAGCTGCTGACAAACATGTTCTCAACATGGAGGATAGAAGTCTGCGAGGACTTAGATCCAGTGTAAACACACGCCTATTACCAGCCAGTAAAGTGTAAACACACAGTTGCAGAGATCCCTGCTTCGACACAAAGTGATCAAATACATGGGTGACATGACAAAAACAATTCTCGGGAAGCAGACCGAGCTCGCAGTCGAACTGCTGGGATCCACAATGGTCCAGCTGTCGTTATTTTATAACTGTTCCATACAGTGTGACGTTTATTTTTCCAGAAGTGACAATTACTCAGAATTGTTTGACATGTTTCAGAGAGCAATAAGTTAAAAGCTGCACAGGCAGAGTTTTAAGGCTGAGAGCACCTGTCATTCCTGGAGGGCTGTCAGATGTTCAGCAATTACACAAAGGCACCTGAAGGTAGACAAGAGCGATCGCTTTTATAGCAGGCCTATTGAGGCAAATGAAGCTTTCATTATGTGACTGAATTACTTTTCAACGAATAAAAAGAATAAGAATAACCCAAACGCATGCAGCACATTTAGCTTGTCTTGGTTAAGAGCTAGGGTTAAGAGCGTGTAGGATGTCTTACAACATTATATAAGGTTAGTAAGACACTTTCAATGCAAACTGATTTTCTTCCTACTTTTCTAACAGTGACAGAGTAGTTACAAGATCATCACTACCAAAAAATGTGGAATTGAATTTGAAATGTGGGGACAACTTATGATTATTTAAAACAAATTTTCAGACCATAAAACAATTCAATAGATGAGTATCAAATAGCAAATGAGGCCTGAAAGAGAATGCGGAAGAACAAGGTGAAGCAAATTATTAAAGGTTACCTGGTGATCTCTTGTTAGGGCGTAGGGGCATCATATAGGACTGCCGCGGCAGCAGAGGTGAGGAGGGGAGCGACATGGACACTCCCTTAGCAAGGCTTAACCTGAAAACATCATCTTGGGCATTCGGGAGGCCACTGCCAGGCCCCTGGGGCTGAAGGTTTCCCTCCGGCGAGAATCTTCTTTGGGCACTATGGCTGTGAAGCTCACCTGTTGAGAAGAACCACAAACTTGTTAGCGCTTTGACAAATAGCTCTGACATAGTGCTATAATGAATAAGAAACGAAATAACTAGGCAGAGACCTAACTTAGAAGAAAACACACACCTAATGCAGGCTTATATTATATTAATTCTAATGTGTGTTACATTATTGTACTGCACACTTGCTAGCACTATGTGTGAGTACAGAATGCTGATAATAAAAAACAGAAATACACCTTTTACCTGTGGTTTGGAGTTGAGAAATAAACATTTGGATTATTACCTTGCTTTGTTAACCAGTTTATTTCACACTGGACATATAGTGCAAAAGGTGTTGCTCGCTTAACGATGCAATTTTCAGTTCAACAAATGAGTTTTCACAGATTTCCCACATCGTCATACAGCTTTTTACACCCATATAGTTTCAAAGTGTTGAGTTAACTGTTATGCAACCTTGTTACACAGGCGGCTCCCACAGGCTTGCAGAGAAATCAGCTTATCAAGCAGGGCTAAAAATGGATTTCAGTAAACATTGGAGTGGTCCCCGGCTGACATTTTCTGGAGTGATATGAACAAAACTAAAATATTAACCACGCATCTACGTTTTCAAAGATTCAAATCTTGTAGGCGCGTCAGTTAAGACAACTCTGATTACAATGCTAAACTCACATACTCCACTCCAAGAACTGTTTGCAATTGAGAGGTTTATTTAAGTTGTCAGTTTGGGTTGGAAAATAAATCAAATAATAATGTGCCTTCCAGATCAGTTCCCTCTCAGTCACAGTGGTCCATTACAAAGCCGGCATTACCAATTCAGCTGTCAATCTCTCGCTCCATTTTACCCTGACTCGTAAACAAAACCATGAGATACTTTAACTTCTGCATTTGGGGCTGCAACTCGTAACTAAGAGGGAGAAACACATTGTTTTCCAGCAGACGAGCACAGGCTCAGACTCGGAGGCGCTGATTCTCATCTCACCCAGTTCACACTTAGCTGCAAACCAATAGAACTACATCATCAGCAAAGAGTAGAGAAAAAAAACACAGAGGTCTCAACCCAGACCCATGTATCTATTAAGATTACAACTCAGACAGTGTTTGGCTTTCGAATGAAAGTACAGACACAGCTTTTACTCTGGTTGTATCACAACGAGACGGGCTGGTATCAACAGCACCTGCCCCTTAATTCTTGCTGTACCCAAGGCAAGACTCAAGAAGAGTCATTAACTTTATCGAAGTGTGCAAAAAACGTGTGAACACTTCCAGGACATTCCTTGTAACCTTGCAGGGCTGAAGCACTGCTCCACTGTTCCACAACCAGATCAGATTCTGCACCATTCCTCCTGGATCTGGAGGCAGCCTCCTTGCCAGCACCCTAGCATACGCTTTCCTTAGAAGGTTCAGTCATCCAACACCCCAATAATTAAAGAATAACATCTATAATCACTCTCCCCAAACTTCCATACAATACTGACAAGACATCTATGTCAAGACATCCCACAAATCGCCAGTCTATCGCAGGTCCACACATAGAAACAGACAACCAAGCACGCTCACATTCACACCTATGGACAATTTAGAAGCACCAAATAACCTCAGCATGTCCTTGGACTGTGGGAGAAAGCCAGAGCACCCGGTGAGAACCCACACATGCACCGAGAGAACATGCAAACTCCACACAGGAAGATCCCAGACCCAGGCCAGGAACCAGGGATCTTCTAGCTGTGAGGTGCTAAACATTGAGCTACCATGCAGCCCAAATGTGGTGAGTAATTTACTGAATGAATTTGGGGACATTAAGCAAAAAAAAATACTGTTTGTGTTTATTAAATAAATCGCATACTACAGAATGCCTGCCAGAAAAACACATTAAACATAAATAAATAAGGACAACCAGCAAAGGTGAAAAAACACAGAACAGACCTGGATCTGGGAAAAACAGGACCATATAATATGTATTTAAACCAGGGGTCATGGACCTGTGAGCATTTCTCATGCCTCTGGGACACATGAGAAGGACATCCAAGTTAGTGGAGCAAATAAGGCTGTGTCATTGACCACAGAGTTGAGATAATGTGTAATTCACTAACTACACAGGCTGGCGGAACCTTGCTGGTGTTTCATGGACAAACAAAATGTGATTTTGAGAGGTGTCTTTCCCTCTCTCTCTCCCCCCCGCAGGGCATCCAAAACTTGGAAAACAAGCACATCCATTAACTGGGCTCATGAATATTTAATATGTTTATTTTAAGATTACCAGATAAGAAAACAATCACTTACATCCCTCACTCTGCTGAGGAGTCAGTCAGCCAGTGACAGTCGCTGTCAGTCGCCACCAAAACTAACAGCCTGGTGTGTGAGCTGAGCATCTTTTCACCTAAGGCTGTATAAAGTTTGTAAAACTGGAAGCAAAAGCTAGTCGTGCTGTAGTTAGGATGCTGACAGAAGTAATCCATCACAGTGAGCAAAAAGGGGACACCGAGGTCAAAGACAAGGACAATATGTCAGTGAGAATTTGTGGTCACATCATAAGAATGGAGAGATTCACCGCTTTGTCTGTGAATTACATATTTTGTCTTTGACGCTTGTTTTAAAACTACAGTAAAAAAATACGAGATGCTGTAAATATTTGTACATTTATATATTCTACAGTCAAACATATTTTAATGACTGAGAGCCTGGTTCACAACAGTTTGAAGTAGTTTCATAAAATAAAACCTCACTAGCTTATGGCTTGCAGGAAAAAAAAAAAAGATTTACACGTACCAGAGAACAACTGCCTAATAAACCATCATCAGTCCTGACAACAGCGTTTCCTGATGAATCTCTGACACTAATCACTAAAACACAAGCCTTACAGCAGGTTTACAACTGTATGATATTCACATCTTGATGAAAGTAGAAGTCTGTACCCTTTTTTGTTTCCTATGTTTGAAAAAATAAAAATAAAAAAAATACCCAAAAAAACCCCACACTGTAATATAATCGTAAAGAATTTGAAACAGAAAAAAAACGGCTAAGCTAGTTGTGGTGGTGTGCAATGCAATCCAGTTGTCCAGGAACTGCTGCCATGCAATATAAACCAGTTTACGATGTCACTGTTCTCTCCACTGCTATCAAATTTACATCTAGGACTGGAGTTTTTCTACATTTTTCCGTCGCACCTATCAAATTACAGTTATTTGTGACACTCACAAAAGCACTTCTCTACAGTCTGTACATGTGACTTAGCTCAGGGGTTACAAATGACTTTACCTGGGCACTAGCTTAGCCTCTAGATGGAAAAAACATGGTTTTGCTTTACTAAAAACTAATTCTGCATGGAAAGACCACTCGAGCCATGAAACAGATTGACAGCAAAGTAATCTATTCTGCAGAATCAAAGTTGCCCACTCATCATGGCCACAAATTAAAATGTATGAATTATCAACCTCAAGATAACATATAATACCTAACTAGTAATGCAGACCATACGTCAGTAGACCCAGCTAAATCATAACTGCAGATGTGGTGAACCACAGCAATGACAATTAGCTTCGGTTCTGTTTTGAGGACTTCAGCAAATTAGCACAGACTCCTGTCTGCAGCCCGAGGTTTGTAGAAGGACTCAAATGCAAGAGGCAAGTTACTATTAGCACCCTGCTTCTCTCTTTGGGGAAATGAGTGTTGTTGGACTGCTGGGCTAATCAGAAACAGAGACCCCTTTTCTCCACGCCTCTGCCTCACCAGAGGGGACACAAAGCTGTCCTGTGTTTTAAAGGGCTCCTAAACAAAGAAGAATGCCAGACACAGGAAGCAGAAGGTTGCAATGACACCTCTGCATGCCTGCAGACGTGGAGAAAACCTGTGAATGATCCAAAGATCACTCAGCAAAGACCAGGACCGGCTGTCACCTCGTCCTGAGTGGGACGTGTGTGTGTGTGTGTGTGTGTGTGTGTGTGTGTGTCATTGTGGGTTATATGTGCTAATAGGAATGATATAATGCAAGGACTCTAAGTCAGTTTCTTTCAGTGGGGAGCAATAAGTAGACCATATGACACAGATTAATCCCAGCATTTCAATTGCTGATCCTACATCATTATTTTTTCTGCTATGTGTTGAGGGTGGGGGAGTTACTGGTGAATGAATTACCCTGTTGGGCCGGGGGTTAAGGCACTGAACATGAGCTCCTCATCACTAGTTTGTATCATTGCAGATTTTTATAGTGTGTCCTTTCTTATCTGTGCTTCTCACTGTTTCCTTTTATCTCTCAATTATGACTCTTGAGTCAAGCATAAAATGCCTTTAAAATGTCTTTTAACGATTCATTAACAGCATCCTCATTACCATAAACAGTATGAGCACAAAATAATTATGATAAAACCCCTGTGTGGGGAATCTGAAGAATTTAACTACAGATCAAAAATTGGGAAGAAAAAAAAAAAACAAAACGTGTAACTATGGTAACCTTCTGACTTTTAAAACTATTTCTCATCAGTTCCTGTGACAGCACTTTGGTTTTTACCTGGCAAATACAGCAACAAATACAGTTAGGATTTCATAATAAACAAGGTATTATCTTTGATTTTGTGTTGGGTGATTAAAACCTGGTGCAGTGCAACACACACAGTCCTTTGCAGGTGAACTTTAACAGAGGCCACACTGGCTATACAGTCAAAGCTGCCAGCTAACTGTTCACTTGCTGAAGTCACAGCAGGTCGTGGCCGATACAGGTTTCAGCCATGTTGCATGTAAAAGAGATTATGACAACGTTGTAATTTTGGTAGTTGGTTCTGAAAACAAGAGGCACCACATAAAAGCTTGTCATCCAAGTGCTGGTGAACAGGCAGCCGTGTGTCATGGTGACTGCGCTGCCATCTGACCGATACTATATTACGCAGAGGGACACAAGGACAGAAACTCGCCAGTGCTATTTCAGTTACTTTCCAAAACCCTGGTTGGGGCAAGGCCTGCAATTTCAGCCCCTGCTGTGGTCGAGGAAATCAGCCCTTTCTAATTATACAGTGCTGCCCCTGGATGATGTAAAAATGATTACAGTCCCATGCATGCTCTTTCCTCCTCATCAAAGTGAAGGTCCAGTGCCCACGAGGACATGCCCAACCCATAAAAAGAGTTCAATATTATTTCAAGACATTGATTTAGAAAAATATATATTAAAGCACAAATCAATTATTTGACCAGGTCAGTGTGAGTTAATCTGAAATGCTTATTTCAACCGATGCTCCGTCTCCTACATTTGCACCATAAAGACAAACAAAACTATGCTTCTTATTAAAACTTCAGAACAGGGAAAACCTTAACTAAATCCATGCAGATCAGAGTATCATTATTGTTTGATAATAACTTCATGCTTCCATGTCTGTTTTGCAATCTGACTACAATATGTAGGGGATTACAGCCATCTATAAAAATCAACAGCAACAAATTAAAGTCAGTTTCTTCTCTAATGCATGGCGTCAAGTGTCTTGTTTTTTCCCCCAACTAGCCTGCAAGGCACTGGTCACACAGCAAAACTGCTCGAGATGTCTTTTATGGGAATAAATCTGGATAGTGTTTTTCTCCTCTCACGTAAATCTGCACAATAGACTGTGAGCTGTCACTCCTTGTGAGGGAATGCAATGGCCCGCTGACAGATACAGGCACTCTCCATTCTCCAACAAAGGTATACTGCGTGGCTTTACAACAAATAGGCAGCATACAAAGTTTAAAAAAACAAAAAAAAACTCTAATACTGCAGCTCTGTTATAAACCATCTGTTTGTCACCACTTTGGTTTTAAAAGCACTATAAATGGTGTCCATAACATTAAGCATTACCACGAGTCAAATGGCATCAAATTACACTGATCAGATACAACAATAAAACCACATGCCAAACATTGTGCAGGACCCCCTTGTGCCTCCAAAACAGCTCCAGCCCATCAAGGTAGAGACTCCACAATGCCTCTGAAGCTGTCCTGTAGTATCAGCCACCACGACAGTAACAGCAGGACCTTGAAGTGCTGGAAGCCGAGGTGGGGAATCCCAAGGTCGGACTTGTTTTTCCAGCACATCCTACAGATGTGCGCTCTGGCTGAGATCTGGGTAATTTGGAGGTCAAGTTAACACTTTGAACTTTTTGTCATGTACCTCAAACTGTTCCTGAACAATTTCTGAAGTGTTGCAAGAAGCACTATCCTGTTTAAAGAGCCCATTGCCATCAGGGAATACGGCTGCCATGCTGCATGGTCTGTAACAATGTTAAGGCAGATATTAGGTTTCAAAGCAACATCCATGCAAAAAAAAAAAAAGACCCAAGCTGTCCCAGCAGAACATTGCCCAGAGCATCACTCTGCATCCACCAGTTTGCCTTCTTCCTAAGAGGCCTCCTGCTGCTATTTCTTCCACAGCTAAACGACACACACACACATGCTGCACACGTTGTAAAAGAAAACGTGCTCCGTGGTCCAGTTCTGACACTCACATACCTATTGTATATATATATATGTTTTTGGCAGTGTCCAACAGCCAGTAAGGGCACTCTGGTGACTCCTGCAAGCTGGAATACACTGTGTTGGATGTTTTTCTACCACAGCCTGTATAAAGGTGTCTGCAACAAATTGAATAAATTTGTTTGAACATGTTTTTACTGAGCAAACTGCATGTGGATACCCAACCACATAAACAACAGATAACTTATAAACTACATCACAACTGTAGGAAATTAAAGTTTCATTTCTCCTCCTCATTTTAAAATATTTTTCTTCTAACATCAAAAGAGACATCTCTTGACATTTTCCTCACCTTTCTCTCCCTCCTCAGCCATTGTGTTAGCTAACCTCACCTCACAGCCATCCAATTATTCTAAAGGGTATCTGACTCCTAGCTTTATCTGATTGGCCCCACTGTGTGAATGCATGGCCCCTGTATGCAGAGCTCCGTCTGATGGGTCAATGTTCGCATGCTGAGTGTGAATGCATGACACATGTAAATCATAAACCCTGCTGAAGCTGGCATTGGCAAGACTAGTCTCCAAAATCATGATACAGGCCACAGACGGAATAACTGATTTAGCAGAAAAGAACAGTGTTATATCTGCTAGCTTGCCCTCTGCCTGCAGTATTCGCTCCAAACCACCTTGACTGATACAAAGAATACTGTTTACAGTGTAAATGATATTGGCAGAAGCCAATACTGTCTGTTTAGACAATATGAATCTTGATGCCATTCTGTTTTCTCTCCATACACATATACTGTACACATACACAAACAAATATTAGCTTCTCACTAGTTAATTTTTATGGCCTACAGAGAAAATGAAGAAAGGCTATAATTAATGCAGATTCTTTCAGTCAACACACAAAGCACGATGACCGTAGGACAATCCAGCAAAGAGGGGAATTCTTTCGCTAGACTGCGTGCCAATGTGGATTCCCTGTGTACTTCCGAGACCAGGGTGACAGTCTCACAAAAGCTGTCATGGTTAACACACAGCAACCCACAGAGAGGAGAAAGGGCCAGACAACAAAGAATACAGAGTGGGGGAGGGTCTTCGGTATAAGTCATCTATAATGATGAAGGACAAATTAGATCTAATATGCTAATAGGATGCAAATCTTCCTGGTTCGAAATGTACTAAATAATTTGAAACAAAAAATACTTGCTAAAGCAAAGCCGTGCAACCAGTCTGTGAATAAAAACTACGAAGGCATCCGTGCTTTTCTCATGAGGCCATTCTAATTTCAGACTACTTTACTCTGCCAGTGGTAGCCATAGAAACAGTCAAAATACTGTATATTAGCCTGACTAAAGACTGTAAAACACAGAACGATGTAAGTGATAAATAATAAACCAAACGACTGTGTTAGCACATTTTGTTTTCACTTGTATAACTTCTAGGCCGTTTAATTTCTATTGTAGAATCAAGCGCATATGAAATAAAGGTCAGCCAATGTGACACCTCTTCTTTGCAGCAATTTCTTTTCCTTTTCTTTTCATTTATTGTACATTACATATATGAATACATACTTCACATGTATTTATCTCAAACTGTTTAGAAAGCAACATTCTTTTAGATCTTCGCCTGTTTCTTTTCCCTTTTTTTATTGGTACTACCTGCTGTCGTCTCTTTTCTCTTTCTTAATCTACTTTTATCTTCAGCTTTTATCTCCATTCCTTTCTGTGATGTCGTCTTTTTAATCAGTTCTACTAGTACACCTTTCAATAGTGACCCAGTCTATTCTTTTACATTTTTATTGTGTGTATTTTTATATTTTGAGTGTTTGTCTGTACTTTTTATACATGTTGTTTTTTTCTTTATTATTTAAAAGCACAAATTCTGTTCTTAAAAAGTGCTATACAAATAAAGTTTATTATTATTACTATTCTTATTTCATTCCATGTGAAATTTCATCAGCTTGGTAAATCTTGTTAGCCAAATAATTACTATGAGAAACAGTCTTTTTATGTCTACAAATGCACTTTCTCCGACCCCAAAGGTTTTGGCAGTGTCCTTGGGTCACCTACAGCATGGGTGTTACTAGGGTTTGCCACATTAGCACAGCTCATGTAGTGTAGCTACAGCTGCAGTAGGACTGAAGGGACATGTCAGAGTCAGAGGATCCTCCCATGACATTGAGATCCACTGTGTAGGAGCAATACGGGTTCCAGGTAAGATACAGCAAAAAAAATGGATTAAGAGTAGTGGAAAAAACCTGCACGGTGACATTGGTACGCTGGAATCGGGTATGTATGAGGAGACACTGAAAATAAAAACAAGATTTTCTCACTACAGCGTTTAAGTAGCCTTATCCTGCTGATTTGAACTGTGTCAAAGCAATAACTGATTCTATCTGGATGTTTGTCACTGCAGATATGTGGCCATATTCAGCTGTAGAAAATGACAGATTTAAGCGTATGGTCAAAGCTCTAGAGTTGTGCAGCAATGTGCCGTCAGGTATGCATTCTCGTCTGTCTGTTGATCCTACCAATAAGTCCAAGCAAGTTCTGCTCAACACCAATGGATGAACTACAAAGAGCTACTAAACAGTGACTGTTCATCACACAATTCCCAGTCAGAGCCTTACACTGCATTACTGACAATTGTATCTTTTTTCACTGATAATATGCCATCATTTGAAGACCTTAAATCTAACATGAAGAATAGTGTTTAATGTTCACATTTTTTCAAAAACAAATGTAAAAAAAAATTCTGTGTTGTCTGTTTGCTTTCCTGGAAGAGTACTGAATCATGACCACAAAACCCAGGTACATACCAAACTGTGAATTTTACTATTGAGAAACTGCCAACATCCCTCCTGTTTTCAACTAACAAACTAAAATTTCCCCTTAATAATCAAATTCCACCAACTTTCCAGTTAGCTAGAGATATTGTATTTCAGGTTCCAAAGAATTACTCATCTGTGCTGGTGGTCCCTGGGGAGAGAAAACAATTCTGACAGTGTCTTTAGTTTTAGCTTGTCAGAAACAGGATTAACATCTCTGCAGCTCTGAAACCCTCCACTCAAATTTTTGCGCGCTTGATAATGAGAACAAATTAGCCGTTTTGCGCAACGCAAAGATGCTGTGGGCAAAGTAAGACACTCTAACATTTTGAAACTAGAAAGACTGTCTATCTGTGTCTTTCCCTCTGATGCACATCTCTGCAGTAACTCTGGATCTCTGGAATGCCTTTCCCACCGGCCCCAGGGGAAGAGTGAGTGACAGGGAGGAGTGTGAGTGTGTCTTGGGGAGAAGGAGCAGAAGAGGAGGGGGAGGTAAAGGGTAGCAACCGGGCAGGCACCATGACATTTCCCATTCCTCTTCATAAATCGCCAATTTAAGTGGGTATGAGGGGAAAAAAATATGAGCCAGTCAGTATCTTTACCGTGTTTTATTTCAGGGTTTGTGACAGGGAAGCAATACAAAGGCCAGTAAAGGGACTGACAGTGGAGAAATACTGTATGCCACATAATAGCAGAAAATGTCAGGTGGAGCAGATTTTAATTATACCAAACTCACTGAGTAAGAGCATATTTCTAGAAATACCAACGAACTGCTCGACCTACCTGAGCACAGTTCTGACAGAAAGACCAGGCGGATGTGCTACAGTCATGAAAACCCACAATCCTAGCCTGTGGTTGAACACATTTTTTAGAAACTGCAGCATTTTGAGATCCTGCAAAGTCGTGATGTGTGTGTTCATGTCATCAATCAGACTCACGGTTGCTGCTGAGTCGTGTTCTCGAGTTAAACTAAATGCAGAAAAAGTGGATTTCTACGTCTGAAATTAAACAAGTAAGAGAGATATAGCTGGGTTCAATTATTCAAAAAGTTTATTCACATGATTAGGAAATCCCATGTTTTGCGATCCAGGATCAGATAATCTATCGTACTGTTGTGTAGGGCTGGATCCGAATAGCCAACTATTCGTGTACTGTGCTGGAATCGGGGTATCAATTTTGATCTTTGAATATCGCCCCCCGCCGCCACCACTGCCACGAATGGCAGATACAGTACAGTGCCCGCTGATGGCGGAAACACCCACTCACTGCTGCCCCATCGGACCGAATGCTCAGCACCGCCCCCGAATACCCACCCGCCACCACCACGCGGCACCCCCAAATATTCGGAATATTCGTCATTAACTGGGGCCAAATATCCCGAGAACAGAAATTGCTGTTCAGACCAGCCCTAGTATTGTGCCAGTTTTTAAAGTAACATCAGATTGGGTCAACCTGATCAAAACACAAACTTGTTTAAATTACCAAATCTGGTTTACCAGTGCTCTACACGAGACTACATATAACAATGTCGGCTACGAGCTATGTCAAGATCAGCAGGTAGAATAGCCAGCATAGGGGGGTTTCTATTTTAAGAGAGAAAAAAACCAAAGCAATAATACAAAAATCCCCCTCCATTATCAACTTCCTTTAAAGAATGGACCCCACAACAAAGAAATACCAGCACAGGAATATACCTTCTTCCCCAACACATTGAACACTGTTTAAATCATAAAATGGCTGATGGCATTGGTTCAATAAAGAATGTTTAGAGATGCTTGATATTACAATGGGAAATTATTGTGCTGTCAAGCAGAACAGCTCCATTTCCTTGTTTGAAATGTAGACTACAGAGAAAGTCCACCAATATATTTGCAGCTGCAAGCCATATCACCAAACAAATCTTTAATCAGATGCTTTCAGGTTGACATTTTGTAGTTAAAAGAAAACGACACACATGACCCGAATGCAAATGCTCCACCATCCTAAATCTAAATGAACCAAATGGCGATGCTTAATTGCCAAGGATTTGGATTTGTTTCAGCTTTGGAACAAATTAGGGCAAATCCACTGTTGACAGTCCTGGCTGGAGAGTTATTGCTATTCATGCTATTATATTGTGTGTGACCATGAGTGTCTCTTCACTGGCCTCCTCAGTACCACACTCTAGACAGGTGGGGCAAACTGTTCACTCCAACACTGAAGAAAAAAACCTTCTCACCTCCTGTCAAATCTGGTACAACTCTATTCATAATCAGAGCCTTTTGAGAGAACACACACGCACTCAAAAGGCTTTGATGTTGTTTATGCTTTAATGTTGTTTAACTTATGTAGTAGTAACCTGGTAAGAGATTTTACCTTCTATGGGTATGACTAAGGCTTAGTAAAAAGCTAATGTAGTGGCCCATAACATAACAGCTGCACTCCATCTTTTGTAACTGTTAGAATGTTTCCTAATGTTGTTCGTACATAACTCTTTGGTAGTATCTCTCATCAACAGTTTAGGATGTTTTATGAACTCAACTACAAAGCCTTCATTTGCACTGTTGCTGAGCCAAACATGCATTAATGCTTCTACAGCGAAACATAAAAATTCTCACATGGGTTTTTACATGATATTAATTTAAACAACGTCCTCTGCGAGTCACGAAAACAGCTGTTAGAGTCTAAGCAAAGGACAGACGGATGACACATGTTGACATTCACGTTACAATCAAACACTTTAGTGCCAAGAAACCAGCTCTGAAGTCACTGCGCTTCAACATGGATGATTCACAATATAGCCTGGTAAGACAGAGATTTTTTAACTGTCCCTGTATCCACTGCTTTTCCTGATTTCCACAATTTCTGTCATTTATCTGTTAGAAATATGAATAAAACGGCTCTGAGACAAAGGGGGGATTTATTTCCAGTCAAAAGTGCAATGTGGTTTGGAGTCGTAGGTTGCCATGGAAATCTGGTTTAACAACAGATTTGGATTGCCATTAGCACAGATCATTAGGCAGAGCTTCTTCTGGGGCCAGGTGAGGTCATGAGAACACCACTAACCTCTGGACAACAGCCTGCTCAGTAACGTTAAATGGAAAAGGATGCGGGACAAAGGCCGTCCGCCCAATCCTTCCAAAGAGCCTAATCCCAAACGCAAACACAGACCAGGGGAAAACCTTGCTGCTTTGTGCCATCTTTGAAAATCTTTCGTGGTAAATCTGTGCGAATTTAGCGTCAATCAATCTCGCCTCATTTGACGTGCTACACAGGACGGTAGGAAATTCGCTTGAACCATTAGCTCGGTGATGATATGTTGATTTATCGTGAAGATTAATATTAAAATTCAAACTATATTATTCCTTCTGACACGAAGCAGGCCTCTTCCAGAACCCATACAGAACAGTCTTCACCATTACGTTTTTAAGACGTGAGTCGATTTCACCAATAGAGTTCACAAATGAAAACTGATCTCAAAGTGGCACATTTAAAATAAGATGGATGTAAATGTGAAGCGGGAGCACTCTATGCAAACCAGTCCTCTTTGCAATCAGCCCTATCCCCAGTTCCTTTGAGGCTGGGCACAAAGGAACCAAGGTCATTAGTTCAGCCTGTCTCAAACCCTCCTGAGCTAGGGATGGCAAGACATTCATCTGCAGGGACAATTACCAAAAAAAAGAGTCTCTGTGTTCAGAAATGCAGAACAGAGCAGTGCAGAGCAAAGTAGGATTGAGGCGAGAAAAAAGGGGCCCCAAGCCCAAGACTGAACAGAGGTCTCAACAGACACCCACACAGACTTTTCTGAGAGTCAGACACTGTGACAGCATGGGTTGGTGTCTGCACAGAGAAGGCAATGGATGAAAAAAAAAAGACATCCTTCAAAACTCTTGGAAAAATATCAAAGTAAAGCAAAGTCAGGCAAAGAACAGCGAGCACGGTGTATGTCCTATGGGTGACAGGATGGTCCTCCAGATAAAAAAAGGACACTTCAAGTGCTCATTTAGATCACAGACAAAAGTTGTTAAAGGTATGAAGGCAAAACGGAAAATCAGACAGAAGGAATGTGTCTGCCCAGGAAGGTCACGCTGTAATTAGAAAAACCTGCGGCCCACTGACCTCTCCAGCCAATGAACTGCCATGACAGCCACTATCACCCCTTCAAAGACCGACTAACAACACCCTGGCACGTTAACTGATAAACTGTTTTTCCTACTCTTTGAAGTAGCAAAAGAAACTGCTTGCCGACGAATGGGTGAGGGGTGAGCGGTAGGGGAGTGGGATGAGGGGGGGTCTTTGCATGTATTGTTGCGTGTGCTGCAGATGACATAACTGCTTGCTTCCACCAGGTCCTCGTGCATTTGTCTGACTTCTCGTTCACTGCTGTGCGCACACCTCCAAGGTCACAGGCACCGTCGACGTCGAGTACATGGGAACCAAATTAGGGGAGTGGAGAGTGGTTACAGGCTGCTACAGCAGACAGTGGGCCACTGGGAACCTGGAAGCATTTCTACAAATTCCTGCCAGAAGCCAATGGGAAACAAGAGCAGTGCCAAATTTAACCATTAAGTAGAATTTATGGAGAGTCCAAATAATATGTCAGACAGTCAGCTTGCGTCATGAACCCCCTCCTTACATACCTTTACGATGTCTGGTGTCTGTGTCCACCATTCTCTTTAACTTTACCGACGATTAAACGTTCACAATTGCTTTACACCGTGATTTGACGGATGTGCGGAGGTGAGAACAAGGCATTAAAATTCTCTTTCTTTCATTTTTCATTAGTTACGTAACTATAGTACTTTTTATGTTCACAACTCAATTTCTCCCTGGAGAGACTGTCTGAAAAGGTGAGCCAATATCCGTGTTTTTAAGGTGAACTGTGCCCCTCACCCTTCGCTACGATGGTAAGGCTTTTCACTCACACCTACTAGAATCACCATTCAATACAAGTATAAACACATTTTGATTTCCAAGGTGGTTGGAAAGAGAATTGAAAGACCTTCCCCTGAGAGGCCATAATCCAGCCTTTGGCTGGTGCACTTATCTGGTTGAATATCACAAAAAAAAAAGTTCTATTCTAAATAATTACTGTCAAAATACTACATTTATCAGTACTGTAATGAGTCCTAACAGCTTCAGGGACAGTGGAGGGCCTTATTCACAAGTGACCTTTTTGCCATTGTGTATTTGTGTGATACAAGATCTGTGCAGTTCAGATAAATGGTGAGTACAAATGCATATATAACTGCCAGATATAAACTACAGTTGTGACTCGATAATCCAACACTAAATGTAAACCGACTTTTGTGTCAGAGGCTGTCAGATTGTCAAGACGGAGGTGGAGATACAAGGAGGGCTTGATGCTTGAAGGCTCATTTGTTGTTAATTATTGTTCATAGGTGTTATAAGAAGTAGTAGCTCTGATCTGAATAGCACTATCTGGTCTCTGGATATTCAGGCCCAATTAATGATGAATATCTGAATATTCAACATGGTCAGGGGGCACTTCCACCCCGGGGGAGCACTCCGACTGGGTGGAAGGGGCAAAAACACACAGTCAGTACTTAGCTGCTGATGCCAGTTTAGTTAGTATCACACTTCTGTTTCTACCATCAGTGTCGGTGGCAGCGCCACTCCCCCGCCGCCACCATCCATGTTTACTTCCGTAAACACTGAGCACGCTCGCTTCGTGTGACGTCGTCGTGTCCTCTTCTGCGCATGCGGGACACTTTTGGGTCGTATGATGTTCACACAGCAGATCACATACAAGTCGCATTTAATTGGAAATGTGAACGAACTCGCAAAAACTTGGATTTCACAAAAAAATCTGAATTGAGCATTAAGTCCTGCAGTCGGAATGTAGCCAATCTGTGGGATTGTTCAGTCAGATAATACTATATATTTGTGACATAAAATGTCATGTCGGAGTCAGAATCCAAGGTTGTCAGTATGTTAAGGCTACTTTTAATGGGTTCCATTCGTTTTTCCTAAAAGCCTGTCAGATAGTAAGGTTTTCAGATTACTAAGGGTCGGATTATCGAGTCACGACTGTACTGTGAATCTTCTCCCAAATCTTTGTGATCAATAATGGTTTCCATGGTTCAAAATACAACTGAGCCAATCAGAGTTTTGTAAGAATTAGGATTCTGAGATCCCCTTTAAGCCAGAAAAATACACAGAAAAACAGTGAAAGTGAAATAGCAATAAAAGTGCAGGCAAAACAGATGAGACTGACATAGCTGTTGAGACCGCTGTAAGTCTACTCAGTAAAATTACTCTGAAATTTACATATTTCTTTGACGAACATGAAATCGCTCCCAGCTACCACTACGACACCTTCCATTTAGAGTAAAATTAAGAAAATGGCACATTACTTGTTGCTTGGGGGTTACGGAAAATCAGCATCTTCTCAGAAAACCATCTTAATTCATGTGATGTCAGACAAAGTGGTGAAGCGAAACAAAATGGAAATTCAGTCTGACTTCAACAGCTGCCATGTAGTGAAACTCAAAACGCTGCATTTCTGACAAATGACTTGAAGTACACAATATGCTATGCATTCAACTCAAATTGTTTTAAATTCTTTATTCCTAAATGCTACATATTTTAGTGATGTTCAGGGTCATGGTGGGGAACTAGAAAAGCAAAAGACAAAAAAGTGCTATTTAAGGTTGTTACTGTTAATACAAGCATAGGCTTTTAAAATGAGCTTTTCTTGTGAACAATTATTATTCGCATGTACATCAGACAGAATAAACAGCTATTAGGATTGTGTGGTCACATTTTGGCAAACCAAAGGTAGATTTGGAATCATGGAATGTGATCAGAAAAGGATTAGCTACATAGCCTTCATTCTTAGAAGTCTTTAATCATGTGAAGCCATGAAAAGCCTCAGAAAAAAGAAAAAAAAAAACCCACAGTGAGACTGGTCAACCAGGTTCACTGCTTTCCTCAAGAGCCCTTATTTTGCTTTTCATAGGGAGAGACAGGGAGTGTCTAATGTGGATACACCTGAGGTTTGTGGGCGTATGTGTCTGTGTGTGTTTGTGTGTGTTTGGATGTGTGTACTTGTACATGAATGTGTGTGTAAGTGAAAGATGTGGTTTGAGCTACGCCCTGCTAATCGTTGCCTGCTGGCTGCACAGTGCTTTGATAGTCGTGTAGGTCTCTGCACTCAATGGTCTCCTTTGTAAATCAGGTGCATTCTTTCTCCACCATTTTAAGTCATATAACAACTGTCTGGACATGAAAATCTACTCAAACATGACTGACAGCAAAAATGGCAAAAATAATAATAATAATTTAAAAAGAATTAAAAAAACATTTCACGGCGTTGACCACAGCTTTCCTTCAATTCAATAAGAAATAGAAAGAGAGGATAGCAACCTCGACAGAACCCTACATGTATGCAGAGGTGATTTAACAATCTCTTTGATTATTTTGACCTAAAAGCTCGAGCGTCACACTAAAAGCCAACTCGAGCCTTGCAGCTGAATGTGTTTTTTTTGCAGTAGGAAATATTTTCCAAAGGGAAAATCATGGGCTGATGATAAAGCAGACAGTGGCTTTGGTTGGAGCACTAGATATTATGGTTAATCAAAGGATGTTAATAACGTGTCTTGAGATTTGCTTGCATCTATCTCTGTCTGTATGTGTGTGTGTGCATGTGTCAGTAAATGTGTGTGGGATAATGTGATGTCTGTCTTTCTTTCCTGAACAGGTCACATACTCCATGCAATCTGTAATCTAGGCATTCTGTGGTTGGCTGCGTCCAACTTGTTTGTCTTCACAGCTTTTTTTTGTGGCAACAAATTTATCAAAAGAACAATTTGTCTGTTGTTTAGTTAACAAGTGCTAGTAAAAGCACAGAAACACTGCACCTTGTTGACTAAGCACTTCCTCTATTGCTATTACTATGCATGCACAAGTTTCATCAAGCAATTACATCAAGACTACACCATAAAAGGGAGTTTTCTTTACCCTTACAAGCCACAGGACAAGGAGGTAGCATGTCTCAAAATGGCTGCGGTAGATATGGACAGAGAAGAGGCTGCCACCCAGACATTCAGTGAGAAGAGCCAGGCCTACACATGCAGTAAGACACTGAAACATGCAGCTGAGATGTGTTTGTTAATGTCAGAGTGCAGGGTCAGCGGCCATATGTCAGGGAGAGAATTCACTAAACTCTCAGGGATGTTGGAAGACCGCACCAAAAGCAGCAAAGAACAAATGCCTCGGACTAGAAACTTTTTTTTGGCACATGTATTAGTAACATCAAGCACATCCTTTTGTACCAAAGGATGAGACAAGATATTAGAGCAAAAGCTAGTCAGCTAGTGTTTAACTAATGCTGTCTCACAGCCAAGCAAAGATAAACATTTCCATTTCTGATCGGCCACAAGAAACAGCCGCATTAATAAACTCTTATAGCCACAACAACCACAATTTTCAATATGCCCCGCAGCAAACAAAAAAAAAAGCGATTTTTCTTTGAACAGCTGTCCATCAAAAGCTCTTTTTTGCCAGAACAAATAACCGCTCAGCCACCTGTGGTTATTGTTTATCAAGGGAAGTCTCCCCATAAGAGCAAAAAATCCTGATGCAGCAGCTGAAAGAGAAAGAATAAAGACAACAACGAAGGAATCTCTGCAATGTCAGCTGCTCTACTTCACTGCAACACCCCGCAGAGAGGGAGTAAGGAATATGAAAAACTGAGATTAACATAAAAGGCATAATAAATGTAAAATATTGCAACGTAATAATAAACCACAAACCAGATGCCCTGAAATGATGATTACCTTTATCAACACCTTATTAACAAGTTGAACCTGCTCTGTCATCCCAGGGGTATTTCAAATTTGGAGAGGCACACGAAATCCCACTTTGTAACCAATTTGCTGTTGTCTGACCTTTCGCAACAAATCACTGTTTTATGTCAAAACACCCGAGAAGCTCACAGAAACTGCAGAGACAGCATGTACCATTCACCGCCACAGCTGAGGCAACACAGTACTTAATGGTCTCGCTCTACACACACACACACCATTACTGTGTGTGCACGGGTCCACTACACTGTGAACATTCCCTTCATCTTTCACTTAATCTTGCTGAAATTCAAAGAGGTTGCTCATAGTCAGGTATTGCTCTCAAATGAGATTTAACATTTCTGCAGGTCGCTAAACCAATAACACATTATGTTCTTGTGCAAATTGCTTCTCATCCTTTCTTTTCTGTCTGAAGAGCAATAAAACTCTTACTGTGATCATCTTTAATGACAGTGGCTAAATGTTCACTCTCCATCACTTGAAATGAGCACAGAAATATCACCGTCCAGGGGAAACTTTGGACAGATGTCGACAAAAATCTATGTATTCATGTAAATGAAACCTGCATCAACCCTTCGCTCCCCCCTCATGTGTAAGCCTACCATTCCTACTTCTACTCTGATCACAGGTCAATAAACAAGAGGACTGCTCTGTCCTGTCCGGCCAGGTGCATGTGTGGCTTCTGTCTGGTTAGAGCCACACAAAGCGAGAAAAGCCCTGCCAACTGGTGGTGGACGCATATCTGTTTGTGTGTACAAGGCTTGTGTGTGTCAGAAGTTGCAGGAATAAACAGCTGAAACTGTTATCGGCCTCCAAGAGTGCACGGCGATGCGTGCTAGTGTGATTAACACTGCGTCACCCACAACAGACAGACAACTGTCTGGCAGCTGCTTCAAGCAGCCGAACTCATTGAGCGGGAAGACCAAGTTGGAGGGCTTTCAGGGATATTGCCCAACCCACGGAGTCACACACAGTCACATTCGGCAATTAAAGCTGAGTCAAAAATGTGATTTCTCTCAGTTACATCATGAACTAATTGTAGGCACTCACAGGCAAACAATAACAGTACGTGGCCATACACTTCACTCCAGACAGCGAGGCTTTAAAGGGAGGCCGCCAGAGGGGCCTCAGTGAGGGGAAAGCAGGACCACTCAGGCCACTTTGCCAAAGAGCATTTAATCTGAGTGGAAAAATGCAGACTCACGTGTTCATCCAAGTCTGAGGATGCACTCATTTATTAGCCTGTAAGTTTATTACATTTAGGAATGTCCATGTTTACTTCTATATGCTGGTGAAGAGAACCAATTCGTTGCATGTGACTTAATTATCTCTGCTATGGGCTGTCACAGTTCAGCTCAGTCGGGATGTGCTTTCACATTATACTTCACATAAGCTACGTAACAGACTGAAAATGAAACTTGATAGTGAAGGTGTCTTTTGCGACTTTGGTTTGAACTGTTCTGAAACTGTGGTATTAATACATATCACTGTTTTCTCCGAGGACTCTTTCTCACGCCTAAAGGAAAATCATATCCATGCTGAGGACATCTACTGCATATACTACTATTACCTCTAAACACTGCTGTTGAAGAATGTTTGCATCAAATTCACACAAATTTCCCTCAATGAAAACCTGCTTGAAAACAATTCCACCATTGCAAAACAACAATCCTCAAAGTGAGCAATAGATGCTCAGAGAACAGTTAAAACAATATTTGATTCTTTAAGATCTAACTGTCCTCCTGCAGTCCCAAATCTATTAACCGTATTGAGGCCTACTTCTGTAACCCAGTTACCACGTTCTCAGAAAATGTGAACATCAAAGGCAACTGGTCACAGCAAACCCGCTCCTGGAATGGCAGACCATAAAAAAAAAGTACTTAAAAGGGATTAAAACGGCCAATTCCAAACAGATTCCTTACAGAATGACGCTAAGAGAGGCAAGTGAGGGGGAGTAGGAGGAGGAAGAGGAGAAGGAAGGATCTAGGAGGAGCGCAAGATGGAGAGACTAAATTAGCAAACTGTGTGTTTTTTGTGGTCTTGGCAATGGGGAGATCCCAAAGGAGAGCTAATGACTGTAGTGGTATCTGGCATGGGGGCCAAGTTTCCTTGACTGTTTTAAAGTTGCCTCCAGTCCATAGCCACCAAGTCATGAGCAACATATGCTGAGCTATCTTGCAATTATACCATTATCAAGGTCTTTCCTCCCACTTATTTCCATTATATGTTGCTGAGCAGATTTTACAGGACTTTGGGCCTTCTGGGCCTTCTGAAATAAGCAAAGTCTGTGCAGTCTGGCCTCTAAGAATGCTAGAGGGACTGCGAAAAACAACAGACTTGACTAATAAACACAATTTTTATTGATCTACACAAAAAAACTGCTAAATCTGCGGAGACAAAAATGATTATTCCTACCAACTGTCGGGCATAAAACACCAAGAATTACTGCCTCAAAAATCTCACAAAATATTAATGGTGTCCCTAACAAAATAAACTAACCTTTCAACATTTCAGCATTGTAATCCCACCTGAGAGTGCCAACAAAATAGAGAAGCGTAAAATGAAGAGTGTGGCAAACTTGCATTTCAACCAGCATTTCATTTTGACACAAGTTTATTTTGTAAATCTTTTGGATCAAAATAAAATCCTCATTTAAGCAGCGCAGAAGGTGTAGTGATTATTTTAGATGCAATATGGTACCATCTTGTCTGAGAGACAATTAACTATACTGCAGCATACCCAATGTGATTAACACGCCTTCACCATCAGGATTTCTGTGTTACTAACTTCATTTCCAGGCTCAGAAAGCACCTGAATTTACAAACAAGTTCTCTTCTTCAAGGACAATAGAGAAGCAAACGTGGCGCAGTGCAGCATGCAATTATAACTAAGAAATATCACCCTTGCTAAGACAGAATTCAAAATGTTTTGCTCATCAAAATTTAAGTTTCTTCAGCACCATAACCAAGACTTTTTAAAAGAAATATCTCTCAAATTTATAGGATAAAAACCACATTTCCTCTAGGCTTACTGAATAAAGTGTTAAGCCTAAAAATAAAGAGACGCCCGGTCAGGATATCTGCCCCACGCAAGGACAACAGCGAGGTAAAGTGACCACTGCTGGCTGTTGTATCTTTGTGACCTCTCATCTGTCTTAAGAGCCCTAAACAACAGAGAGGAGTGTCCAGATTTTATTGTCCCAGCATGAGAAAGGGAGACAGAGCTGCTTTGGCTTGATGGATGGGGTCCAACTGGGAAAGTGAGGCTGGGATAAAGAAGCTGTATCCCACCATAAAACCCTGCTGCACCCAGCCTTCACGTACACAGACCCTCCTGTGTTTTAGTGGGGGTGTGTGTGTGTGGTGTCTGGATAACAGGCAAACTGTATTATCAGGTGATTCATACATGCGAGACAGGTTGCGACAGCTTCATAAAAAGCAATACATACAAGCCTGCCTCTCAGGCTCCACTGTACGGGAGAGCAGTAGGAGTGGTGGAGTGGTGTGTGTAAAGTAAGTCAGACTCTTTCCCCTTTAATTTCAGCGCTGGCTGCTGAGTGAAACAATCACGACAGACAAGGCAGAGAGAGCAGAGCTATGAGACATGTATCTACTGTATACACGGGCTGTTGGAGGCAGACTGCTGACACCAGCTCCGAGGTGGTAAAGCAAGTCGAGGCAGGTAGGTGCAATATAAGCATAAATGGTCAATTTGCTATGTCAAGACAGATCAGCAGAGGGGGGCCCATTGAATGAACGAGAGACGAGTCAACAATGTATTGGTGAGACTGACTCATTATTAGTCATGTCGGAAAATTCGACAAATTTCCAAAGGGAAACATCTGTTATGACACAATGGTCAGGCTGCATCTACAGTCAAAATTACAGATAAGTCTCCCATTTTGAACTGAAAGTTATAGACGTAACAATAAAATCGGGATGCGGTGGGATGTGTCACGGGTGCGTGTGAGCTCACACGGCTGTAATTTTCTCCATATCATCCCTGCCCTAGACTGTTCCAGTGCAGCATTTACATGAAGTGTGCATCTCGGGCTTTATCTGTGGCATAAAGCTTTGTGTTAAATAAATCACCACTAACTTTCTATTAACAGTATATACTGCACAGAATGCTTTACTGGAGGTCCATTTTAGTTATGGTGATAGTGTTTACAATCATCTATAAATGGAGCACTTAAAAAAAAAAAGACAACTCTAAATAATTTCAATCTCATGATTTTGTTAGCCACGTTGAGACATTAGTATTCTTTTCTGTTCTCTTTTGGCTCATTTTAACTCACTTAATGTGTTAATTTCTGAATCTTTACAAAGAGCTGTATTATTTAGGACGCATTATGCAGTTTAGTCAGGAATGAATTCATAAACCCTGAAAGTGAGGATAGTGTCTGAGCTTTTGAGGGGTATGGGGTGTCTGTTTTTCTAGAAACTAGCTTGCTGTTTTTCTTCACGGTCTTACACATACCTGAATCCTTCTTGCTCCCCTTGCCTCCATCCCTGTTCTTCTTCAGCACTGCTTTGAACATGGCAAGATTCCTGGAATCCTTTCTGTCGAGCCCCTGGGGGAAGAGAAAATAAAAAATATTCATCCACTCACAGCCACAACAAAATAAATGAAATGCATCCATTGTCACTAACAACATTCCATTTCTTTTTATGGGAAAAAAACAGAAGCACTTTCCCTCTTCACTTCAAAATAAGATAACCACTGACACCCCAGGTCCCCAGGTCTTTTTTTATCCAAAACTAACCAAACAAGATAAAATATGCCCTCGATAACCTCACGCAGCAATAGCAAAACAGTGTATATCCGCATTTCATACTGCTTAGCTGGCACCCGCCTGGGAGTTTTCCCACAGCGCTTCCAATCCTGCAGGTCATCAGTGGAGGGGCGCATGGAAAGAATGCTCTAATATTTAAACAGAAAAGGACACGTTCTGCTATCTTGTTATGCAGGAAAACACTCAGTCAAATGCCCTGAATTCCACATGTAATTGATGCTATGTGGCTGAACTTGGGTGTTTACAATTGATATCCACGGTTGTTCCCAAGCTAGTGTGCCTTTTGAATCCTTGGAGTTAAACGGTATAACATGAACTCAAGGTCTAGCCTGGACGTGCTTGTTTGCTTTGGAATCATTTATAGCCGGACAACGGTAAAAACATTCCTAACCCAACTCAGCTAAAACAGTTAATTGTGTGGGATTTCTGGTTTCTAACCCTCTAAACACATTACAGGCTCCTACAGTGCACTCTACTGTATTAATAGCAGCGGAGCAATCTTTCCAATGAAGAGAAAAGAATGGTTTCAACCAAATAAGGGTATGCCATCTGCAAACAAAACACATAGTTCTCAACCCCAGAAGCCAGGCTTTAAATATCTAGGTCTTCTTACTGCTGCTACTGCTGAGAGAGAGGCTATTGATTTGCTCTTTTTCATCCTTGATGGTGTCAGATGAAACAGTGAAGCAAAGCCTCCACCAAATTGGTTATGGGCGGTGGAGGTGTTCGGGGCAAATCCCTGAGGTGGCTCCGGGATCTTAACGCAGCAGTGACTGGTCAAAAAACTAAACTAACCTTAGTTTAATTTTGAAAGACCCAAGAGACATACACATACATGAAGCAGGCCACTCACAATCTCCAACCTGACAGTTTTTTTTTTCATCCTAACTCTTCTTCTTGTGTATGATTTGGTGTGCTCAAGACTGCATAGGTATCTGAGTCTAGACTTTTGGGTGTTATGTCCATGGCAAAACAAAACAAAAGGGCAAAAAGGGACCTGGTGCAGCATAATGAAATAGGACAGTGTCTATCTAATCTAGACACAACAGTGCAGCTCATGATAGCGTAGCACAGTGCAGCATATTGGCCTCGTCAGCAGAGGTGCCAGCTGCTGTGTAGGAGCAAGCTGCTCATCTCCACAGTAACAATAAACATCACCCAGGTTAACCCAAAGGAAATGAGAAACGCCCTCTTGAAACTCAAAAAGCCTACATGACAAATTCCTTCCTTCCCCCCCTCCCCCGCCACCAGACCAGACACACACAAGTCAGTAACCACTTGGAGAATGAGACACCTTCTCTCCAACCATCACCTCATCTCCAGTACAGCACGCTCTATTCTCAGGTATGCCAACATCAGCCGTTTCCATTTGGTTTGAAATTAAAATGTAAATATTACTTTAATAAAAAATAAAAACACAAGCATGGATTATTAATCTGTCGACACTCATTTAACAATAATAGAGTCATTACAACATAAAGTTAATTAACGTCAAACCAAGAATATTTTGGTTCTAGGGAGGGACGATGCAGACCCAGTGCTACATACTTCAACAGTATAATAGGAAGTGCTATCAGACGCAGCCATTGACACATTCCTGCCAACTGAACAACTATGAAACTATGTAGACTGGAAACTCCTAAATCCCAACACAATGCCGCTGATATTTTGCTAACTTTCTACAAACATCTATTGTAGCTAAACAATGAAATGACAGCTTCCATACACGACAATATGTGCCCGCTACAATCAGCTCGTACCTTCCTTAACAAGCCATTTTTGATTTGAGAATCTTCCTCAAGTCCTCTGCATTTATGAACAAAATATCTGCAACAAGCATAAGGACATTATGGGTTGATATTTCCTAAGCCTTGGGTTGTTTTTATTGGCAGCAGATGTAAGAGATCCTGAAGAAAGTTAATGAAACGAAAGTGCGTTATAAAATGCAGCGATGCTTAAGCTATACTGGGGGTATAACTGTGACCTTCATCAGAGAGTCTCCTCGGGGAAGCGGCATGGACTGCATGGTATGCACAAAGATGGGAATCAAGATTCCTCCAGGCCTCAAGGTCGGGTCCATCTCAGTACATTTAAGCTGTGCTTGGATATTAGCATGGCCCCTTAGAAGGGGCCTCTCAATATTACAACAGAGCAGTCAAAGTCCCACAGAGGCTCACAGGTCTTTGAGGACACACGCTGGATGAATAGACAAAACAGCCTCTCCATATTCACATTTGCCCAGGGAAACAGCAGAGTGTTGTGTTCATAGCACTGTCTCTTTTGTTTGTTTGAAGAGAACAACAGCCCGGTCGTCAAACGTCTTCAACGGGCTCCAAAATACCCCAGGCAACTGAAGGGATATACACCAAAGACCTCATCATTAAGGCAGCTTCCCCACTGCTGGCATTTTCAAACCAGACATATGTCAGCACTAAGACCTTCGCATGTGGGCAGTCTGTTACCTTGGAAAAGCTCAAGGTAGCAAGAAAGAAAAAAAAAGGACTCCAGTCAGTGGTACAATGTCAAGATGGTTTCCTTTCAGAAAAAGAGAAATTGGAGCCCAAGGTGATTAAAAGGTGCCTCGGGTTATCAACATGTGTTTTTTTCGGGTCATTGTGGACGTGATAGAGTTCAAACCTATACAGGATGTGGAGCAGAAAAGATCCTCACCTGCACAATGCTGACATGACATGTGGTTAATGGGGCCATCTGGCTATACCACAGTCATCTGAGAAGACTGCTATATATAGAATGAAAATAGGAATTGTTTGTCCCGATAGCCTCTGGTGGGGAAGCATCTCACATACATTGGCAGTTGGCGAGTTCCAGCCTGCTTTGTCCGCTATTAGGTGGCAGACAATGGAGAGCTCACCCTTAAGCTCAGATCAGCTTTACCGCTCTTCCAGCGCCGGAGCAAACAGCGTTTTTCCACCCAATGCGTTCATCTCTTTCCTGTTGAAATACCCTGCCACCTCTCTTCATCAATTGATTCTACATGAATGATCACTCTCAGATTTCCACACCGTTGTCATAGCAACATGGAAATTCTCATTACGAGCTGACCTTCAAGCTGGTTTATTAAACGCTGCCCAGAACTGAGCTTGTGATAGTTTAAAACTGTCACGTGAACTCCATAATTATCTATTCTTTTGTTGTCCATTCACTGAGTGCAGGAAACAGGCTGGCCCTGGCCTGTGAGTTCAAGTGCTTCATAAACAATGGCAAGTTAGCGAACAAACCTTTGAAGGAGGAAGTGTAGGGAGTAGGTATGGAGGACGGCACAGTCTGAGTGTCAGCCACTGTAAACAAAAGGTTGTTATTCGCACTAATGTGAGTGGGAGGGAAATAACAAAAGAAAAGATATTTATATAACTAGTCTACCGGTTTGACTCAAGTGTTTCCTGCATTCCTTCACTTATGCCAGCCTAAGTTTCAAGGGACATATCTTGGAACACAAACAGTTGATATTAAACCTCACTTTTCGATTGGTAATATCATTTAACCCCAGAAACAGATCACACAATTATGACCAGCCAACAATTCAGTAAAATTTTTATTTTATCAAAGAGCCATCACGAGTTTTGTTTAGCAATAAATAAACGACTGAGCCAAAAACGCTTATATGAGGTAGGCATGATGGTGTAACTTGTGCAAAAGTACCGAAACCTAAAAACTACAGCAACATTATAATAACAACAGAAACACGACTAAAAATATGCAGCATGTCTAATGTAATGGCAAGGGCTTCTCCAGAACTGCTCCGTGTGATGTGGGTATTGCACAACTCGCAAATATGAGTATGTGTAGCACCACTGTTTCATTCATTGAGGAAATACCTGCCAATCAGCGCCATTCATTAGAAGTCTGACAAACAGCACCTTGATGCACGAGTTTTAAGAACAATATGAAGTGGGTAACAATTCCAAAAAGGCCAAACAATCTGTGCTAAACACATCAAAAAAAGAACAGCAGTCCATTAGTATGTGAACCAACCAGTGCTCTCTGGTTGCCATTTGAATGAAAAGCCTCAACAGTCTGAATGAATGCTGTACACAAGTTGTAGCAACCTCAAGAATTGTGCTTGACAACGAACGTTAAGCAATTCAGTCGTCAAAGTGAGCCACCTGGGTGCTATGCTGAGGGCAGAAACATCTTGAGGAGAATGAACTATGACCTGGGAAACAAACCTGGTATATTGTTCCTGCAGCTGAGATGCACATACGATTCCTTTAAAGAACTTTTTTCTCTGAAGAATGTCATTAGACATCAACAAAGCAGTGGCCCTTTGAAACTTTAAGTAAGTTTATATAATATGGCATTTCCACCAGAGAAATTTTCCCAGAGCACTAAGAAGCTTTTAAGGAAATAAGGCATTAGACCTGCATTTTGACTGAAGGAATCAGGAACTACATTTATTTCCTGTATGAAAGAGATCCTATCATTGCTAGTGTAGGGATCTAGACAATACAAAACCATCATAACTCCAGCTAGAATGGGTGCATGCAGTCATATTTCTAAATCTGAACATGCAGCTAGTTCTTCTGACAGAATATGAGACATTTCAGGGAAAAATTCCTAAAACCAAACGATGGGAAAACAAGCTGCCGCTGTTTATTTACTTGTAGATGGTGGGAAACATGCCGTTTCTGCAAAAGCACAGGCAGATTCAAAGATGTAGCTCGAGGCAAAGCAAGCTAGCTTCTTATTGAGGAGGACTCAGGGTAAAATTAAAAAGGATAAGTCTGATCTACTTATCAGACTGGTACGGGAAATTACAAAAGACAACGGCCAACAGCTAGTGTGTGAGCTGTTAAACTTTAAAGTTTCTGTGAGGCATCGGAGTCTTGGGAGGGAAAAGAAAGAAAAGTAATTTTGGAAAGATTGATTTGCCCTCTCATCCACTTATCTTTGTACCTTTCTGATACAGCTGATGAGTGAACCGTTCAGTATGGGATTTCTGTTCGCTGTGAGACTTCTATTCGATACACCTTGTGGCCCAAACAGTTACGATCAGAAGTTTATATGTGCACTAAACTTTGTCTTTCGGTTGTATCGTGCTACGGGATGAGCTTTAGTTAACTCACACTGCATGTTTTAATCAACTTTCCTGCCATAAACTACAACATCTCTGTTCAAACTGTACATTAATTGTTCAGCCTTGATGTGGAGCTCACACTAATCATGAACCCTGATCGGTTTTGTTCACTGATGACCCCATAAACTTTAATCCAACTCTTATTGACACTGCGCCAGTGTTTCAGTGACTTAACTGTTACAATAACAGCAGTGGTTGTTATGCACTGTTACACCCCCGGGCACTACAATAAATGCTGTCTCATCACTGACAATGAGTCAGCTTGTGTCTTTCCATTTTGCTCAAGAAGTGTCAAGGCATGTTTTAGAGGAGAAAAGATTTAACTTCATGCAGAGTAAAAACGTTCAATATCACTGCAGGGTAAACTTAATCTATTTATTACTGATTTGGTGTAGTAATAAAGTGTTAATGAATATCTAGAGTAAAAATAAACAGAGCCGGACCATTGTTACTCACACACAATTTGACATTTGTCTCCAAGGAAGGCTGGTATTTGATTAAGAGTTAAACATTAACGAGCAGTGGTTAAAGTCCACAGGAAGTACCTGCAACACTTGGAGAGATTCTAATCACATCAAGGTATATCGGTCAGAGGGTCACGGGAACCAATCTGACTCTTATTAAGTAAAAAGGAGACGGTTTTAAAGCTATTAGAGGAGTCCAGCAATGTAGCAAACTTGAAACCATGGACTTAAGCAGCATACCAAAGGAAGTAGGATGTAAGCCAGCAGACATTCAACAGGGCTTCAGAGTAAAAAGCACTTTGCAGATAAGGTAGCCTCACCACTTGTCAATCTTGGAATGGGAGTTTATTTTTAGCCCATCACTTTAGCTAAAGAGCATTTAGTGCATAGAAGAATAAAGTGTCTGTGAACAGTCAAAACAGGAAAGTGGAAAATCTTAGAGGTCCACTTGTCGTATAAGACAAGTTAGTACTCAATCTTCTATGTGCACTTGCTTTACAGCCCTAAAATAAAAAGATGTTACAGATCACGTCATAGCAGATGTAGATGGGGAGTTGAAACGTCTGAGACAGTCTAACAAATCCAAATACGATCATTGTTATAACAGGAATATGTCAAGCTGGGAACAGCAGTCTTACACCCAGAGGATCGCTGCTGATGATTTGTTCATTGGTCTGTGGATAACTCAATCACTTCCCTTTCTGTCTACCTCCGAAACAAAATGTGTGTATTTACAAAGACCACAAGAACTTAAAAGTAAGTAGAAAACAAGTTGCACAATGGGGACATATGGCTATTGTACAATTGTGAAAGAACTGTCATGTGTGGCGTTGTCTGCTCTCTTCTTCCACAGCAGCCTAACTGGGAGTTTGGGGTAGACCACCGGGTGTCCACACCACCCACAACAGAGTCGGAGAGCAACAACAACTCCCAGACAGACACCTGCTAAGGAGATCGTGCACAGGTCGCCGCACATTCCACCAGCACCCTCCTGGATCTCAACCAAGAACCTCCCAGTGGAAAGAGCAGTAATTCATCATTTAACTTATGGTAACTAAATTAATCAACAAATTAATTCTTTTTTTTTTTTTAATCACATTGTTAACGCTTCTTCTTCTCTTGTTTAGAAATAACTTGCCACCCATGTTGCATTTAATGGTTTATAACGCCTCTCTACCCGCTCGTTCTCGTTCCTCCTTGTCTGTCTCTGGGGCTTCAAAAAGGCTTGACAAAAATGTAAATCAGTAACAGCTGTTACTAAGAAGCGCTTCCAAACACACACGTGAGTCAGACACACACATGCTCGCCTGAGGGCATAAATATACACACAGACCTTGGAGACATACACTGGACATGCTTGCTCACCTCGACACACAGAAAACACTGCATTTCTACTACAGTAACTACTTAATGTGATTCAGCAGAATCCGGTTCTACCATCACAGAAGTACAAAGGAAACTTAAAATGTGTATCTGTCACACCGTAATGTTTTAATTGATGACCTGAAGGCAAATGGGGCAATTAAATGTTAAGGTGATACATAAGCTGCCAAGAAACTTGAGCTAATGCAATTACACACGACGCTACTTTGCCAAAAAGGATTGTGTTTGATTTTTCATCCCAGTGCGAAGAACGCAACAGAATTTCTTTGTCTGATGGTGAATATTTAGTCATTTCAGAGCTTGTAGATGTCTGTGACGGGCCTCTCCTTTGAAAGAGTAAACAGAAAATGAGTTATTAAAACACTTTTGCAGTTTGAAGTTTTTATGTTACTTCAGCTACCTCATATTAAACTGCTTTGTTCGAGTTCCAAAAGCTCAAGGGGTAACTGCTTTTCTGCTTCTGCCACTATGCTGTTATTTCACAACATGTCCTAAAACCACCTTAATGCCTCTGATATGTAAAAGTATCCTGGACGTGTTAAGCAAATCCCACTCATTTTATGAAAATCCCCTGGCCACAGATAGCGCAGGAGATTGATTTCTTTGATGCAGAAATTACTTATCTACTATCATTAAATCCTGCGGTTGACTGAAAGCCAACTGGAAGCAGTCCAAGAGTTTGAATGACGGTCTTCATACGCCTTGACTGACGAACTCCAAACGAGACAAATGTGAAACCGCGCTTAACAGGTTAGGTGTGCAGCAAACAACATCTATACACTAACAAACGTTGTGCTAATAAAACTACCACACTGCTCGACACAAGCAAATTTGCAGAAGGATTTCGTTGCCCTCAACCACGCCAGATTTCCACACCACCACACAGACGATTCATTCACAATCTTGGTTAAACAGCATGATGACAGACGGGGTCCTGAAAACGTCTAGCCACTATAAATCTGGCTTCCCTGCTGGGATCAGGCCTTCTTAATAGGACAAAATCATTATCCTTATTATCAGCAACAACCCAGTATGTGCTGTCTGTCAGGTCACTGGCTCCAGTAACTTTCCCTCCTCAGCCATAACAATGCAACTGTGATGCCAGCATCTGCTGCTGGCCAACTGGCTGGGGACCATGGGAACCAGGCTCTGCAGAGAGTGGGAAGCAGACTCTTATGGCACTTTCAATAAGATGAGTGCTCTGTAATGCAAACATCTTATAAATAGACAATTGGGGTGGCTCTAGCGTTGGCACAGAGGCATGCAAATCCACTCTAATGGTTCCATTATCACCGTAAAATTGCCTGAAATTATATTGGAAAGTTAATGCAGAGTACATTCACGTTAACAGACTGCGAGCATGATTGTCAGCAGCAAAGCCTGTTCCACCTGTTGAGTCTGAAATGGGAAAATCAACACCGTCTATAGGGTTAAAGTGCCCTTGAAGCTAAACTGAAACAAGTAATTCAACACAGGAAACGGCAAGTGTTGTGGCAGGTTCTTTCAAGATAGAGCGCCAGGAGATGGTGGAGTTATGAAGACTTCATAACGCTCATCAGGCAGCACATTGATTCGACTTCATGTGCTTACAGCGATCAAAGCTTAATCCTGACATTTACGAGCAATTTCTCAAAAAAAAAAAAAACGAAGCACTGACTTTCAAAGCAACCTGGCTGAGATGCAGGGGGATTCCTTCGCTGAACAATCTGCTGAAAACAGCACAACGCATATATACAGCCAGTGGTCAAACTCCAGTGGCTCAATTTATGTGGGTGGACGAGATTACAGTCCCTCAGCCGTAAGCCCACTACTATATCTGGGTTCGGAAAAGAACCACATCCAAAATACAGACTAACATTAGCATCAAACAAGACCGCGGAGTTATAAGAAAAGTAATGAAGTTTGTGTGAAACATCTGCACGCTGATGAGCAGATCAGCAGTGTTTACTTGAGGAAGTTTAAGGCATAGATGATGAAAAATGTAGGTGCATTGGCATGTTATAAGCAGAATAATAACTACTTAATAAAACTGTTATGATCAACCAACTGATCGCTTACTTAATAAAATATCAGAAAACAGTGAAAGATGCCTGAGACAACTTGTTTCGACCCACCAATGGTGTCAAACCCAAACCCACACACATGAACTTAAACAAGTATTAGATCTGAGAGGCTAAAATCTTGGTTTTGAGCTCTTTGTTGGATAAAAAACTACAACTTTCAGATGTCAACATGGACTTTATGGCAAGTATTTGCACTATTTTCTGACATTTTAGTGGTTCAACCATTGAAAAAATGACCAAAAAGATAAGTTTCAGCCCATTTTTAGGTAAATTCAGCTTATATTATTTAGATCAAGTTCACTCCCACCATATTTTTTGCTTGATTTTGGAGTTATCTGCAAAATTTATTTAGTTTTGTTGATTTTTTTTGCTAATAATTTGGGATTAATTACCCAACAAAGTGGGAAAACATTGAAGCACTGTAATACCAGAACACCATGGCAGAAGTGAACCAGGTTAGGTCAATTAGTTTGATTAGTTTGATTAGTTTTAGTCTGATAAATGTGTGTGTTTCAGCTAAAGTTAAAACTAAACTCAACCGAGACGTCACCTGTGGGAAAAGTACCGAGCTAACATAGCAACTACCTAGCAACCGAGCCGAAAGTTCAGCTAGCATAAGTACCGTTAGCATTCAGGGGGAGTTAGGTCGCGACAGAGAAAATAATAATAATAATAATAAAAGGGCTCGAATAAGGCTAACTTGATATTAGAACACACAATTAGTTAGCTGTCAGTCCCGTCGGTGTGGAGCTCAGTGGGCATGCCCCGACATTCCTCCAACAAACTGCCACTAAAAAAAGAAAAAAGAAAAAAGAAAACCGCAACATCTCACCTCTAACTTCCCAAACTTCATCGGCACAGTCAACTTAAAAAAACACTCTTACCTGGTAAATGTCATGGATGTTGAAGTAACTTTTAAAAAATAAAAAGTTTCCCCGGTCCTCTTGAGCGTATCTCCACACGAACTCGGTCCCCCGCTTGATCCAAACCAAAGGTAGGCTACGGGACGCTGGGCTCCTCCTCCTCCCGGCATGAGGTCATCTGCAGGGAGGAACATCAACAGAGCTCAGGGAACAAACCGCAGCCTTCCTCCTCCTCCTCCTTCCTCCTCCTCCTCCTCTGCTCCCTCCTTCCTCTGTGCATGCCTCATGGACATGACAGGATGCTGCAGATGCAAGCTGCATGCTTGCAGTTCAAAGAAGGGGGATCAGATTTTTTGCAATGCATAAATCAAAACAAGCACAAGTTTCTTCAAAAACTTTCTTAGCAACTATTCAAATGCAGCAGAGAAATCAATTATAAATTCAGAGGCTGTAACTGTCTCAAAGCTTTGAAGTAATTAGTACCTGATTGCATGTTGTTTTTCTTCTCAAAAAATCTTTCTAGGAAATTATACAGAAATTACAGAGGTGTAAAGTCAAAGTGTGATTCAGTTGGAAGATTACTTTGACATACAGCGTGCATTGCCATTTACTTTTCCCCGTAATGAATGTCTACATGCTGTTAAAGCCATTTCCACACTGCCTGGAATACATTTCTGGTGGAAAGAGACTCGATCCAGAGCTTGTTTTGTCCATTCAGTTGGACCAAAAGTAGCTGACTTTAGACATATTTAGTCCAAAAGTCCTGGAACCAGCCTAAAAACACTGATTATTGGATCAAATAGGTCTAGTCCTCACCTTTGATTGGCTAAAGCAGCTTTGAGACTGGAATCTACCTGGTTTCAGGTGTGAAGTAACCAGATAAACACTGTGTTTAATTGTGTTAATCCACTTTTAGGCAACTTTTTGTATGGCTTAATACTGCACAGATACTAGTTGGTGGGTCAGTTAGCTGATTTACAAAAAACTGTCACCTACACATGAAATAATGCCAAACATTTCCTGAATCCAACCTCTTAAATGCTGTTATTTTACCTATAACATGATTGGAAAACAAAAAAATTGGCAGGTTTGAACCGTAGGGTAAAGATCTCCCCCTTTACTGTCATTTTTCACATTAAATAAATCATTCATTTACATTTGATAATATTTATTCTACTCTTTGGCTATTACCATGCTCATTCCTAACTGTATATACTTCCTACTGGCTCCTTAGTAAATATATTTATATACTTCTTATTTGTCTTTGTTATTCTTGTATTTTGCACCACTGGAGTTGTCTTTTATTCTATTCTATTCTATTCTATTCTATTCTATTCTATTCTATTCTATTCTAAAGCTGACGGATTGATCAACAATGACAAGCAACTCTTAGCTTCATCCATCTAAACACTTGTTCATATCAGATGTAAGTTCCGTCCGTCTGTACCGATGTTTGCAGTCGTCCCCTGCGTTGCGGATCAAGATTTTACACGCGAAACATAAAGTCGCTCATAAAACATGATGCATGGCTACATTAAGCTTTCCAAGGGTAGGATGAATAACATGGCACCACCTGGACCGGCTGCAACATTAAAAACGCTGCATTGCATTAATGTTTTATCACTCAGATCAGGAGTCCATCTTTTTTCTGGAGGAACACATTTACCCTTGGTGTTTGAACACTTTTTTTAATGCCGTACTTGAACATTTTTACACTGAAGTACTTTTATTTAAGTTAAAAAATCAATCTTAACACACACGTAGCTGATTAAAACCTGCTTTCTTTAAATAGTCCAATGACAGACACATATAAAATGAGCAGGTATCTCACTGTAAGCAAACTCAAGCAACTGTGCAATTTCCTCCGAGCTGTTGTTGATTATAAAAGGGGGAGATTGAAACAAGGGTCAGAGCTTTTATGTAAATTAAGCTTTAATGGTTTAGGTCTGTATTGGCGGATGTTAAAAGCAGGATGCTGCTCATTAGCTGTATGTTTACATACAGTCGTCCTCAAATGTATTCATATCCTCCCATTAAAGAAGCAAAAAAAAAAACAGCTTCAGTCACGTAATGATAAATAAAAATTTAATGGAAATCATGACATTGATTTTGAATTGTGGTTCAACAGAAATATTTAAATAAATAAATAAACAAGCATGATGGGACCTATAAACTAATATTTTCCTGAACGACCCTTCGAGCCAATCACTGCAATCAAGTGTTTTCTGTAACTCTCATCAGACTTCTACACCTGTTGACAGGTATTCTGATTTCACTGCTCATCAGCTCTAATTTGGACAGTTTTATTTGTTTTTTTAAATTATTCTTTTCAACCACAATTCAAAAGCAATGTCATATTTTGCTAAATTATAATTTAGCAAATTTTTATTGATTATCACTTTTTTCAGTTTCTAGTTATTCGAGTGACTTTTGTGAATTTTGCCTTTTCTTTAATGGAAGAATACATTTGAGGACGACTGTATGCATGCATTTAAATACTACTTTGGAGAAAGGCTAAAATATTGCAGGTAGATACATAAAAAATACCTACAGAACTAAATTAAAAGCATGAAAAGTACAAATTAACACATAGGCAGCTGGATTATTGTAATCAAATGCTGTGCAAGCCTCTCCATACTGCTGTACTCACCCTGGTGTGAGCAGAACAAGCTCACAGGATACTCTAGTCTATGGCGACCTCATGAGGTAGAAGCGTTTTATGCAGCATGTGAGAAATCAGCCACACTAAACACAACTGATTTTATATTGTTAATCATCTAAGCTGCACTATAAAGAGACAGTCCTAATAGTTGTGCAGTAAACCTTAAAAGCGTGGTGAGCACATGTCGGGCCTCCGGATCACATTTCCTGTGTTGGCCCTCTGCTGCAAGTCGGTGTTTTCTCAGCAGTGCGGTGGGCGTCTCGAGGTCAGCGAGGCTCCTCAGATGGCTGGGGAACCGGGCAGACACTGGCAGCCAAATGCAGCACGTCTGCGAGTCAGAGGACCGCCAACTGCTCCCCGCCTCAAACACAGCCGAGGAGGGGTCTCTGAACTTCACACGCAGATGGCATCAAAGGCCCGCGTGAACAGCAGGAGAGAATTTGAGGTCAGCACATTGTGTTGACAAGGCCGCCGTCGTGAACAAATGAGCAGATATTGTTTGTTCCCGATGCAAAACTTGGCGGGGTGGGAGGGCCACGCACAAGGGCACGGACACACACACATAACGCACAAGAACACACACTCAGTTGTGTGCTGGACCTGTTTGGAGCTGGTGGATTCGGGCAGCTATTGTATTTTCACACTTGAAGGGACTTTTATTGAAATAGATACTCTCGGACACAAAGGTGCATCCCGCAGTGTCAGGTGTGCATAGGTAAAGCATTACTCAGAGGCCTCTTGGTTATGGAGCTCATAAAAGCCTATAAATCAAAATGTGGAGCTGCAGAGGACTGTATATACAGGACGATACTCGAGCGCGCAGAGGAAGCACACATTTTGAAAGAAAACATTAATATTGATTTTTGTTTTTCACTTGTTTGAAGAAAAAAAAATAATGGGAAGAGCCAACGCATAGCACATGGTTGGTGGGGTTTATTCAAAGCTGGCGATGAAAATTAATGTGCTCCAAAAGAAAAGGCCTGTGTCAGAATGAGGTGGAGAATGTTTCAGAGAACTGAAATGCACTTTTTAAAAAAATGCTCATTATTATAATCAGAGAAAGAGAAGGCTTTTAAAAAAAAAAAAAAAAAAAAGTTTTTGCATTCTGTAGTAGAAAAAGCACAGCTAAGGAGTAAAAAGGAAACAGAATTAATAAATAAAAAGGAATAAAAAAACACTGACTGATAATGCAGCCGGCATTGTTCTTTCTGATTCGCTGTCACGGCCGACTGGAGCACTTAAATAAAACAAAATAATCTTTGGTATTGTTAAGAATTTTCCCAGTATTACAAGACGAGTGTCAGCTGTGGGGAAAAAAAGGCATAGACAGAAATGCTGCTTGGAATCCTTTACACTGTCAGATTATCTGTTTGTTTGTTGACGAAAATATGATGAATAAGCAATTTTTTGTGCGTGTTTTTTATTTAATCTTAAAAAAAACATGATCCTGGTGCAGGAGAATCACTCATCTGGCTCGCCTCCAAACTAAAACCCTCATAAGAAAGTCTCATCAGCAGTTATTCTAATCAGGCTCCCATCTAAATGAGTTAGATAAAAATCCATAACTGCAATTTAAGCATAAAAAAGCTGGCGACTTTGCCCCCGAAATAAGGTTTAAAAAGTATGTTATTTAAAAGTCATACTTGTACTACACATGTGTGACAGGCAGGGTTTGTTCTGCAACCTCCCAACATCACACTTAATAATTTAAATAGATGTATTTCTAATTTGAATAAAAGGCACGGAAGCACCGGTGTCTGTATGAGCAGTGGCCTTGTGCTGCATTCTTTAGTTGACAGTTCCACAAGAGAACCATTGAAGCTGCAGAAGATCAGCCAAGTCGTGCTGTTTTTCTTCATTGCTCTTTAATTGCTTTAATTAGTAATATTTACCATTGAGAATATTATAATCTTTGGGTTCATTTACTGTTATCTGTAAACCTATATTAAGAGCTGTAGATTAGAGAATGAGTTTGAATACAGTTGGATTAAAATGTAATTACTGAGGTTGCATGCTACTACTTCGGAATACTTGCTAAATATTGTACTTTATTCTCAGCCAGTAAAGTCACTGATGAGCAGCCAGATCACAGTGTTCTTCTTTTATTCTTTCAGACTATATGGTGATCCTGAGTCTAGGTCTGATTCACAGGTGCAGCACATATAAATATAGTTTCACAGCATGAGGTCAAAAGAAACA
>NW_007578579.1:104694-107780 GCF_000690725.1 Stegastes partitus
CTGCACGGGGAGAACATGCAAACTCCACGCAGAAAGATCCCGGGTGTCCTCACCAGGACGTGACCCGCGACCTTTTTGCTGCGAGGCAACTGTGCCACTTTGCAGCCCGTTACAGTCCATGCAACTTGGTAAATGGCACTTATAAAGCGCTTTACAATGTTTCTCATTCACCCATTCTCTCACACATTCATACAGCAATTGTGACAGAGCTGCCATGCAAGGTGCTGCCTGCCATTGGGAGCAACTTTGGGTTCAGTGTCTTGCCCAAAGACACTTCAACTGTGGAGAGACCAGGGATCGAACCGCCAGCCATGGAGGACAACCCACTCTACCACCTGAGCCACAGCCGCTCAGTTCAATTTGAGAGCTGCATACCAAGACCTCTTGGTTAGGTGGATAAATGGCTATCTGCTGCCCCCTAGTGGACACTTTCATGAAAACAGTGAGGAAATTCAAATCAGCAGCAGTGATTCCACACAACTTTTTTTTTTTTTTTTTTTTTTTTTTTAATAAATCGAACACATTTGCTGAACAATACACAGTGAAACTTTCACTTAAAAAGCTTTCCCATAAACCTAATGCACAACCCTCCACTTTACACATACTCCAACACCATCTGTTTTCCCATCAGTTTGTAGATACAACTACAGCATTTTCTCTTACAACACTAGGAATGATACACAAAATGCTGGTTTATAGTTTTCTCACGAACAAGCACAGGCCAAAAAAACAAAACAAAAAAAGCTCATTTTTGTTCCTTCTAAATAAACTGAGCTCAATGAAAAACTTTCTGTTCCCTCGACAGACAACCTGTCCGTCCTCTAGTGTGTCTGACACGTCGTTGGTGTTTCACAGTCGACTTCACGCGCTTTCCCTCTGGAAGCACGTTCAACACTTCCTGGGCTGCTGGATGAAGAAGGTCCGAGGGGCGTGATGCTTCTCCACCCCGGGGCGCACCTTGCTGTGCCTCACGCTCACCGGCGTCTCCGGGAAGTCGTGGCTCAGCTGCAAAGCGTCAGGCAGGAGTTTAATTGTCCACTCAACAGAAATGAAGTGACATCTTACAAACAGGGAGTGTTTTTGTTTACCTTGTCAAGAGTCCCTGCCAGAAGTATGCCAACTTGTTGCATCCTGTTGGTGGTGGCGAGGGACCTGCTGCACAGGTTTCAAACAGATTTCAGTAATCGACAAAACGCTGCTGGACGCTCTCACGCCTTAAGGTCTGAAGTGGCATTTCATTGGAGTTTACACTTAAAACGACGTGTTGCAGATGCAGACTGGGGGCTCACCTCAGTTTATCAGACCTCTTGGTTTCCTTCTCTGGAGTCCCATGGGTGCCACCGTCTTCCAAGCTTTTCTTGGCCACCCGTTTTCCTCCGGCTTTTACTGCAGAAGAGAGCAGGCACATTTGTTGCAGTCTGTCAAATGCGAGTTTGGTGGATTTTAAAGAATAACAAAAAGGGAGGAAACTGATCCTTTACATAAACTATGTTTAGCCTGTAATTGGAGGCAACAAAACTGAAAGACGGTGCCACTGTACACGAGTTGTACCCCAGATGCATTTTAACAAGTATTGTCTAGGTTTGTAGAAGTTCATCTTAGAATATGCATCTGGGTAAAGTTGAAGGTTTTGCAAGACTTTTGCCTTGGATCGTTATTCTTTAAGAAAAAATAAATAAAATCATGCAATGCAATGTTAATTTAACCAACACAGACATGGTGTAAACAAACAACGGCTCATTGCTTGGTGATACGTGAGTGACCAAAACTTTCAGAGATGGAAAGAAGTACAAGTAAAACCCATGTATTTTAATTTATAGAGTAAAAGTACACATGTATCGGCATCAAAATAAACAGAAAATGTACAAAAATAAAAGTATCCATCATGCAGAATGGCATGTTTTAGGATAACTCACATCACTGTTGATGCATTAATGTGTTCATTACTGCTAAACGTGTTAAATACTTCATATAGTTTCTGTTGTCAGTTTCCCCTCAGATCAATATTTAAAGTACTGTTTTCCTTCATCACTGACTTTACTCACTTTCCAGCATCTGTTATGTGTATTTGTTAATCATTTCGTATCATTAAAGTAAGTCTGTAACTGAAGCTGGCATCTGAACTGAGTACAAACTGTGGTTTTTATAAAGCAGCAGAAAATGGGAAGTGACTCAAAGCTGAACTTTAAGAACAATAAACGTGCTTTGTTCCTTTCCACCGCTGTAAACGGTGGTTTTGACTGTGGTTACCAAGCTTCAGGCAAGAGTGAAATGAGCGGTCACGAGTGGATAAAAATAAATAAATTAAAAAAAATTCTTTTATACCCCACTATGGGTTTTTGTGAAAAGATTTTTTGAGCTCCATTTCTTTTATTGATTTCATTTTTGCACACATTTCTTCAGGCCTCCTTCAAAGCAAACTGATATAATAATAATAATAATAATAATAATAATAATAATAATAATAATAATAATAAATGTAACAACTGTTTGTGTCCTGTGACGAGGTCACACTTTGCTTCAGTGGGAACAGATTGAGAATCACTGACTTTTTTTTTTGACATAACCCTATACCAGAATTAAAACTTACAATATAAAAAAAAAAATAAAAATAAAAAAGCATTTAAACGTCAAGTTCATGTACAAAAGGTTAGCAAATATGCACAAAAAAAAGAATAATAAAATAAAATCCTACATTTTCTCTATTTGTAAAAACACTTACATTATTAATGGATATCAATGCAAAAAAAATAAATAAAAATAAAAAAGTAAGCAGCTCGGTAAACAAGCGACACTGGTGCTGGGTCGTGATGCAGTGAACTGGGCGGACTGGAGGTTCCGCCTCCGAGAACACGGTGTTACTTTCTGTGGACTCGCAGGCCCCAAAAAACCAGCAGCATGCGGGCTGCAAACGCAAACTGATGCAGTTTAATCACAGCAATCCACAAAAAGTGGTTGGACTAAAAACACGGTGCACATGGTTGAAGCAGAGGACACGCTGGGTGGGAACCTGCAGGAGGCGGTTCAGTCTATCTGGGTTGAAAAACAACAACAGCGCGTTGGTTTTAATGCACTTAGAAAAAAAA
>NW_007578579.1:110427-113467 GCF_000690725.1 Stegastes partitus
GTGACGCTTTCATGCAAAATAAGAAGGAATAGAAAGTTCTGGTCTCACCCATTCATTCACGTCGGTGCTCCATGCTGTCGATCACAGATCCAGAGAGTCTCCTTCCTGAAGGTGGTGTGGACGTAGCAGCTCAGCTACACACACTGAAAGTTTGTTTAACCCTATTCAGGACCGTTGGACCCCAGGCCACTTGGTTTAGGTGACAGTTATTGTTTGTTTTTTTTATTTTTGAAGAGTTTTAATTTTTTTTAAATATAAAAAGCGGGACATTTGTCATGCATTTGGAACCAAACATACATCAACTTATCAGAAAATGTATTTAACATAGTACAAGAGTCTATAATGAATACCAACAAATATTTTGCACGTATTCTTTCTTGGGGTCCAAGGGACCCCGAAAGACCTTCTACTTATGGAAACATGAAAATCATGAATAGGGTTAAACTGGGTCAAAACTCGGTAAAAATAAACCATTTTTGCGGCTCCTAGTGTCAAATTGTTGAGCATGTAAGGGCTTTGATCCTGACTTTTTAATCCTGTCATGTTGACTTTCAATAGTGAAACTAATGACGCATGAATGTGGTGGTCCTGGTTCACTAGAAAACTGCAGGTGAAGGGAAGAAATCTGCTGGGAATCTGTAAGTGACAGCATCCAACAGAAAATGTGCAGTGATTGGGTTTCTCTGTATGATTCTGTGGTCTTCAGCCTTCCTGTGTGAAGTGCCTTGAGATGACAAATACTATGATTTGGTGTAAATGAAGCTGAAGTAAACTGAAATTGAATCTGGCTGCTCACTGTTGTGGTTATTCATTACTCGTTGGTAGTTTGTATTTTCAGTCTGCATTTGATTTACAGATGCTCACGTCTTTTTTTTTTTTATTTTTCACGGTTTGATAAAATGTACAAACACTTCAGTGTCTCAGCTGAGCAGCTCATGAAACTGAGATTCTCCAGATTCACTGTGATGTTTCCAAGCAACATGTGCTGCCATCCATCCCAGTGCGTCCTGTTCCTCGTTCTTAATGCCGGTTCAAGCCTTGGAGCGCTACAGCTGTGACATCAGTAAAGTCTGTGAGGGTTAAGTGCTTAAGCCTCGGGGTGGAGATGAGATTGGGCCTATAGGGCTTACAGGAACATTTAATGGATCAGAGCCTCCACGAGTCAGAATGTCTGCGGTGATAGAGGTCCATCACATTTGGAACAACGTGCAAGTAAAACCATATACGATGTGTTGCGTCACTTTGGAGCTTTAAAATCTCGCATTTATCTGCACAGGCTGACCGTGGAGCAATATTTTGATCGTCATTTCTAAAATGTACAGACTTAAGGAGTCGATATGTGATGTGGAAAGTGGATATTCAAACATTTGCTGGTATTGTGCAGCAACAAGAGCCAACCATGAGGTGGTCCAGCTCTGTTGTCTAATTTTCAGGCCTTGTTGCGAAAAAATAGTTTCAAGATTTTCGTTTTTCCAGTTTTATACACTGTAGTCTCCAATGGAAATCCAGCACAGAAGAACTTTACAGATGGGGGAGAAACAAGGGGTTCATAGAGATCCTTTAGCAGATTAGTCTGGCCTGCAAGTAAACTGCACTTCTGCTGTACACTGCTGCCGAGTAAACATCACCAAGGTGGTTGTTATGCTGTTCACAGTCATTGTTTTTGTGTCTTTACTCCGACCCTTTCCCCTTTCCCAAGAAGTGCCATGAGGGAAAGCTGCTACTGCATTTCCTTTTCCTTCCTTCTGTGCTTTGTGTTGTTAGAAGGTTATGTTTAGTATTGTTGAAGTGAAGATTAAGGAACATAGTTTATGAAGTNACATCTGTGGGGCAGAACGGGTCATGATCCATACCCTGTGGCTTTCTCAGCCTCCAGATCTCGACTGACCGTAACACCAATGGAAGATGTTGGACCATCGTGTTAGACGGTGATCTCCACCAGCATGATTAACACATCAAATGAGGAAGTGCTTGTATTCATCCCTACAGGAAAGTTCCACAAGTTTGGAGAATCAATGCAAAAGGTGCGTTAAAAATATTCTAGCGGCCCAGAAGAAGAAACTCTTTATGCTGGATTTTCCCTCCTGACTATGGACTGGTGACTGTTAAATATGAACTGAATCAAATACAAATTGTTTGGCACTAATGGATGTCAGAATGTTGGGTTTGTTGTTAATGTGTCTGAATAACCCCACAAAGGATGGTTCATACAAATGACCGGGCGCCGAGATAAAACATTAATTTATTCATTCACTCCCTCAGCGTCTCTCGCCACCCGGCAGCTCGTTCTTCACCACAAACCTGACACGATGAAAAAGTAAAAACCTATAATGCAAGCGGGCCCAACAGTGGGGGGGAAAGTGGGACCCGGAAAAGTGTTTATAATCCATCTTCTTTATATCCTTGTGCGCGACGCCAGCCGGAGTTCATGAATACACGTCTGCATTCATAACTTATCCCAGAAAGTTATTAAAACCCAGGAATCACTTATTCGTCTTGCGCAGAGGTGACCTGCACCACCGCCACAATTACTTTCTGGAAACTTGCTGACGGGGTGACATGACAGTTTCTGCAGCGTGTCCTACATAAAGAAATCACTGGTGGATTTTGGAGGTTCCACACTTGGCACATGTACAAAACGGTTAAGACGCAATTTAAACTCCTGCTTATTTTTTTGTGTTGTTCTGCATTTTATTGGTGCAAGTTGCCCTCAAGCAAAACTGAGTCGGTTCTGCGGTTCTTACCGACAAGACCGAGCTAGCCTTAGTGGAAAGTTCTACACGAGCTTTTTCTCTCCGACTATTTAACTATGACTCACTGCTGGGATCATAAAAATAGTTTCTTTGGCAACGAGGAGGGGTACTTTTGTCGGAATACTACAATGGACAGGGTTCAATGAGTGCAGCCTCTTGTTACTGTGGTCCATAGATGGGTCTCTATATATATAAAAAAAGTAAGCATATATTCATTTTTTCTACTGCAATTGTTACAGTGCATCCATCCATTATCTATACACCGCTTAATCCTCACTAGGGACACC
>NW_007578579.1:120430-216104 GCF_000690725.1 Stegastes partitus
CAGAAAGATCCTGGGTGTCCTCACCGGGATGCGAACCGGCGACTTTCTAGCTGTGAGGCAATGATGCTAACCACGGAGCCATCTTGCAGCCCATGATGTAATATGACTGTTTTTTGTTTTTTTTTTAGCAGTGGCTTTCTCTTTGCCACCTGTTTAAAGCTTTGACTGGTGAAGAACAGACACTAGTTGTAACATGTAGAGTTTAAAAGGAGTGAATACTTCTGCAATCACTTATTTTTACATTTTTAATGAATTGACATTACTTTGTAGTAATCAGTTTTCACTTTGATAAGCATATTTTTTTTTCGACAGTCTTGTCAAAAAAAAGTCTAATTAAATTGATCACGACTTAATGTTGAAAAGCAATAAGAGGGGAAACATTCTGAGGATGTGGGGACTTTTTATAGGCCCTGCATTTCAAGTTACCACAAAATCTGTTGATTCTGCTTTAATAGTGTACCTGAAGGGTGGGTAAAGTGGAATCATATCAGTTTTTACTTGACATAAATAACTGCCCTTTCTTTTTTTACACACATTAAAAAAAATAAAAAACCTATTTGTTACAGGCTGGATCAGCACTTATGTGAATGTAATTTCCCAGTACACTGATATCTGACTTGCTCCGGCACATTTTAATTTAGTACCAAGTGACACTCATGATCTGTTTATCTTGATGTGAACATTCCCACAGTGAGGATGCACTTTGCAGGCTCGCGGACTATGAATGGCATTTTGAAGATAATGCATAAAGACGCGTGTTGAACTGAAAGCTTTTGCACAAATTCTCTGGATGTTTATACGTTCACATGGACCCCCGAGACCCAAAACCAGTCGACATAAAATCTGTATTTTTGTATCCATCACTGTTTATACCGCTGCACGGCGTGTTTACAGATTCACCACCAACATTTGGAAAGCAATGGTTTCTGAAATGACATTCTTTTTTTTTTTTTTCCAATCCCAGGAGCAAAGTTTGTTTACCCAGGTGTAAGCACAGAGTCAGTTACTGATCATGTTGGTGGGGATTCAATGTTCTGCTCCAGGGTGCCGCGGTGCAGGTTTATAAAACACAAGTTCGCTGCTGGTTCAAAGCTCACCTCCTTCTCCTCATATCTGTGTAAATACTTTGTAATGAAACATTTTTTTTTTTTTACCCCTCCCTGGAGGAGGATATTACACGGAGAGCAGAAACTTTTCAAAAGAGAGAACAGTTTGATCTCCGCTACAGCAAAACGGCAGCGAGGGTAAAAGAAGGAACTGTTAAAAGATGCAATTACACAATCAGCTTTAAAAAACAAAACTGACCTTTTATTATGTTAACATGGTTGTGTTACGATGCCATCTTTGTCCACATATTTCTTTGTATATTTATATATCTTTAGAGATTTAACATGGCACAAGTTTTTCTTTTTTTTAACCAGTGCTGATGAGTGTAAACCAGGTAACATGTTGTTGTTTTTTTTTCTCTATTTACAATAAAATGCAAGAAATGTACAAGACTCCATGGCATTACACAGCTTCAACATTAAGTACAGATACAATTTGATCCCTCTGTACAATCTAACATCATTAGTTAACTATTTTTTTTGTTTATTATTATTTTTTTTTTACAGATATGAGTTCATGATCCATTTTGGCTTCAGCACATACATATTCTCCCGTCTTGACTCTTACCGCGGACCCTCGCTTTACATGACTCACACCTTTCACCATGCTATCACAGCTAAGAGTTTCATAAAGAAAATAAAACTAACATCTAGACAGAAGAGGACGACGTCTCCTCACCGTAGTGTCCAGTATTCGTCCCTCAACAGACCCTCCCTCCCCTCCCCCCCAAAGCATGATTCCATCTTCTTCTACTAAATGAAAAATAATTTTAAAAACACATTCCTTGATTTCCTTCTTTGGCACACATCCCATCTTTCCATCTGTTATCACTCAGGTGAACTCCCCTTCCAAACACACACACATCCACTTTAAAACAAACACACTTATAAAGCCAAGTTCATGAAAAAGTCTGTCGTTTCCCGTGTGCTCTCCCCGGCTCTCCTCGCCTCTGCCGCAGGGGGTTGAAGACGCCCCCCTCTTTCTCCTTGCATCCCGGAATGAGAATCAGAGATGAAAGAAAGCTCTTGGTCGGAACACGGAAGCGTCTCCAGATCTATACCCAGGAGTCAGGAGAGCCGGGGTACTGCTCTGCCCTGTACGAAGGCCTCCGTGTGCTGGCGTAATGGTCCACGTAGTTAGCGGTGGATTTCAGTCCGTGAGGCTGGGTGCTGTAGTCGACCGCGGGAGGGTAGGTGATGACCTCCAGATACGTGTCGTCGTAGGTGTGGGGATGCTGCAGGTACATTCTGTACGTATCGTAGTTCCTCCTGCTCGGCTCTTCTGTATAATACACGGGCTGCAAGGAGACAGAATGAAGGAATTGTAAATGTGAAATACTCTGAAACGATGATGATCAACATTTCTTTCTGGCTATTCAGTGCATTTGGGTTTTTTAATTGCCTCTCTACATGGTGGTTTTCATGCAAACTGTTCTGAATTGCACATGAAATGATGCATGTATGTAATCCAGTGCAAGTGTTTTTAATTTTTTCTCCCTGATATCAGTCTGGCTGGTTACTGCTGCTCTCCTTCCAGACCAGGGTTAAGTTTCTACTAATGCAAACCGAACTGCTGCTTCATAATTGGGTGGCCTTCACTGTGAAGCTGTTATTCTGAGGAACTCCACCTCCCTCTTCTCAGTAGGTGTGTGTGTGTGTGTGTGTGAGTCTGCAGCCCTCAGGTTACCCTGCAGCAGGAACTGATTGAGCTGATGTGATTCTATCCACCTGTGCTGGAGAAGGCCGATCTACCAATCAGGAGCCACCAGGAGGATAGAAAACGACCAGCGTTCGGCAGCGAGCTGGCAACAGCAAATCTGAGGTGTGTTGTTAGCCTCACTAGTGTTTGAGTGCTGTCGTGATTCTATTTCTGTTATTAGATTGGATTAGTTAGATCGCTTTTATTTTATTTTTCTGCATAATAGCAATTTTTAACTCTAGGTTCGAGTCTCCTTTTGGACTCATTTAGACTTTAGTTGCCTCACTTTGGTGTTTATTGCTAAATCTTAACTTTTGATAACTTTAACTTAACAGAAGCTGTCACAGTTCTATCTCACCTGCTACCACTTGGAACCACACAGCAAACTGAACAGGACTGAAATCTGTAAGTACAACGATGAGATGCTTGTTTTCTGCAGCATTTATTTACTGTTTAACTTTGTAGCCTCAAATTTTGATGAAGAAAATCTAAAATAAGCTCTTGTGGGCTGATTTAATCTGGCGCTATATCGACTAAATAACATCTTAACCAACACACCAAAATGCTGCTTATAATTAAATGCATAATCGATATTAAAAGTCTTCTGATTTAACACACTAAATGCTGATATTAGAGCCTGACTGATACATCGGTGGGCTGGTTTTATGGCCAGTATTGGTCAAAGATATATCAGTATGTATACTAAAACTTAATGCAAAAAAAAGGATGCTTGAGGTAATTTACAAAAACAAAACATATACAGATGGCATTTTCCTGCATCACCGGGTTTTAAAATTAATGTAATCTTTATTTAAGCAGGCGAATCCCACTGAGGTTACTAACCTCCTTTCAGTGGATACTTGGCCCAGACGGTGGCCTTACATTTTCAAACTGTCAGGAACACTTCCACCCCTCAGCACACATCCGCACACCACGCCACCCACGTACATTTTAAACAAATCCCTTCGTTTGCATTGTGCCTGAGAATTAGATGTAGAAGCTCAATACCTCATATCAGTCTGGGAGATGTGACCCTCAACTTAGCTTAGCATAAAGGCTTGTAATAAGGAGCTAGCTTGGCTCAGATATAAATAAAGCTCAAACAAGCTGTACAAAAGTAACTATTTGTGGTTGTATGTGAAAATACTTTTCTCCAAAATGTCTATGACTTAAAGTAAAGAACATCTGAACACCTCTTCCTCCGCCGCCATCGAAAACATCAAAAAACACCTCAAACCGACTTTCCATCTGAGGGTAATAAATTGGAACAACATATACTGACATCTCGGCAATTTGGGCAAAATGCACTTTTGTCTGGCTGGAGATTTTTTTTTTCAGCCACTAAGCAAATCAATCATCTTCTGGCCCACACGTCCACGGCCACTAACCAAAAACAGCCTCAAGGTAAATGGTGAAAACCCAAGAAGATAGATTGATCTGTGTTTGTCTGAAATAAAAAAGGGTAATGACCGCCTTCACACATTAACTCGTCTAAATGCGACGGGATGAAGGACACAAGAGAACTCTCTCTCCCTCCCTCCTGCCTCCGTCTCCCCGTGCCGGTTATCTGAATGAGCACACATGGACGTGTCCAACAGTGACAGGTGCCTGAGACGCACCCAGACCATCCCAATCCCAGCAGTCACATTCACTCTCGCTCAAACAATAGTTGATGTGCTGGGTCATTCCCAGCATCGCCATTTATCCGCAGCGGAATATGTGTCAGTCTCTTTGTGTTAGTCAAGCGGGGTAGAAGAGCCGGCTGTCCTGGCCAGGTTTATACAGTGCAGTGGAGGGATCTCAAACAAGGGCCTTGTACTAATGGTATCAAACACTTTGTAAAAGAAGCATCAACTGCAGTTTTTTTTTTTTTTGTCTTAACTATCGGGTCAAACAGGGGTGAAGCAGATTAAAGTATCAGTTGAGTGCTACTGATATAAGTCGATCAATATTGTGGTATAAAATATTCTGCACAAATAAACCGACCACAAAAGTAGAATCAAGTAATCTTTCATCTCTCACGCAAACAGCAAAATAATCTCCGCAGGCTCGATTCAGAGCACACAGAGACCCACCAAGTGCCGACGATAATTCAGAGTCTGTGAGATATAACCTGACATTTATGCGGAAATGTTATATTCACCTGTGTTCTCCTGGGCTCCTCTCTTGTGGGTGATGAGTAGTAATATGGAGACGGCTTTCCAGATCCTAGGGAGAGGGGGAAAAAAAAAAAAAAGGAGGAAAAAGGCTTGTTGCGGTATATCAAACGGTGGGACTTACTGCAAATACACTTCATTTCATATCAGTGAAAAAGTCTGCAGATCCCCAAAGGGCAAATGTCTGTATTTAGATAGAGTAGGATCAAGAAGTGCTGTGCTACGCTGGAGAGAAATAACACCAAATAATAGAGTTGGCCACTGCTGTTCTGTTGTTTACATAGCCCATGGGATGGGTATTTTTATTGGCACTTTATCCAACCAGTGGAATCCAGAAACTCAATTTCCACTTCCCTATGTAATACACGGATTGTTGAGGCTGCGGCTCATTTTGTTTGCTCTGCCCTCCCTCCCCCTCCTGCTCTCACCGACCAGTGTAGGCTGGCGAGAGCTCTCGTCTGGCTGTAGTATGTCTGGGTACCCACTCAGTGCCCCTGTCTGCAAGCTGTGACTTGGGCCTGCTAACAATGGCACCATTGTGGAGTGTCCACCCCGTGTCTGGTTGGTCCACTTCACCGCTGTGCAGACCAACGACAGCACAAAAAACAGCCCTGAAGTGCTCGGAATTAAATTAACCGACTGTCTCAGGGCTGGCAGGAGTTGGCGGAAATGATAAGAGGGGACTGTTTTGGCAATGAGAAGAGACTGCCCATGGAATCTGCTCGGAGCGTTATGAGGGATAAAACAGATAATGCCCCGCACAGAGACGACCAGAGAGTAGCCCACAGTCTGCTGCAGATAGTGAGTATGGTTTGAATTAGATTCGTAAAAAAAAAAAAAAAAAAAAAGTACTGATATTCAGCTTTAAGCGGCTTTCAAGTGTGTACCTGTGTACTGCTTTTTATGGATACTGTTGTCTCCCTGGTAATTATAAAATTGCATAGTTGACTGTGCTCTCTGATAATCTCTGATAGTGTCTCTATGCTCTTTGATGCCCAGCATTGCAGGAGACGACGTGGCACTGGCAGCTGCGAAGAGAAAAACACATTTCGACATTAAATTCCAGAGGTTTTCCTGTTTCGCCGGCGGTGTCTATTTTCATCTGGCAGGGTCTGTAGTTAGCTGCAACGTACCAGGGTGGTTGACTGGAGACATCTGAATGGTGCTGGTGGGGAGGGTGGGCTGGGACTTAAACCTGTCCCTTTCAAGTGTTGACACTGGAGTGAGGAAGTGGTTTTGGTTCCATCCGTCCTGTTGTGGCAGCAGAGAAGTGGCAGTTTGAATAACAGTGGTGGATTTTTTTGGAAAACACATCTGTGATATTTGTTTTGCATACTAAAAGGCGCAGTTTTCCAGCTTTTAACCTTCCTGACCCTTTGTATTAGCGAGATGTTTTTTTTATTTATTTGGTTAGAACATTCTGCACACATGTAATAAATAATAAAAAAACATGTTTTACAGCTTCTCTACTGCTCCTTGTGTGAAAAACACAACAGTTGAAACCAGAAGTTGAAACACACGATATAAAGAGACACAAAATCTTTTTTTTCTCACAATCTGAGATTAAACGTGACTAAACTTTTCCTGTTTTAGGTCAGTTAGGATTACTAAATTATTTCTATTTGCTAAATGCCAGAATAATCACAGAGAGAATTTTTTTTTTGGGCCTTTTTGGGCTTTATTAGATAATTAGATAGGACGGAGAGCGAGACGGGGAGAAAGAACAGGGGAAGGACCTGCAGCAAAAGGGCCATGAACGGGATTCGAACTGGGATTTTAGCTCCTGTACATGGGACGCCAGCTAAATGGTAAACGGTCTGCACTTATATAGCGCTTTTATCCAAAGCGCTTTACAGTGTGTTTCTCCTTCACCCATCCACACACACATCCAAACTCCTCAGGACAGAACTCAGCAGTCCACCTGCATCTTAAGGACAAAGACACTCATTCGAAGACAACAACGTACAGATTTTGGCCAGGGAGGACAGAAGGTTTGAGAGAGGGGTGAAAGAAGCCATCTATGTCGAACTGGAAAGACCATCTCTCAACAGAGGTGGAGGTCTGAGGCATCACCTCTCACCTGTTTACAGTTCAGTCCTAAGATCTCTCCCCAGGAAGATGAAACCACATCTAGCCACAAAGACCCTAACGAACCCCTTTGTGGCAGGGGGAGCACTAACGACTCACATAATGAGGGGGAGGAGCAACAAACCCCCAATTGAAACTCAGGTGTTAATGGCTCCTTTAGGATTTAAGTATCTGGAACTCCCAACTGGTCAGTCAGAGCTGATGAAGCCTCTTGGATGAGAGGTGGAACGTCTTCAAGGAACTCAAGTAAGTCCAGTTGCTACGATTACTACTACCAGAATAACCAAGACATGGATGACTGAGAATCTTCACAGACATTCATACACCAATGGTGACAGAGCTGCAGGGTTCAGTGTCTTGCCCAAGAACATTTCAACTGTGGAGGGATTGAACCACCAACCTTGCAACTGGAGGACACCAGTTACCACCTGAGCCACAGCCGCCAGCTCAACCAGGTGAGCCCCAAAGAGAGAATTTTTTTATTACTTGAGTCAATCGAGTGAGAAAAAAACAAAACATTTGTACGACTTTTTATCCAGTGTATGTCAACTTCTGGTTTTAACCGTGTCTTGTTAATTGTGCACTGGCAACATTACGCTGTTTAACACTATCATGATGGGTCATTATCATCAATCCCTTTACCTTTTTATAGATGGTACGCAGATCCCTGTACTGCCACAGCGTGTTCAGCACCTGAGCAGCTGCTTTAACCACCTTCATAGAGTACCTGGGAAACAGACAGAAACATAAATATGTACCCCTGAATCATTTTTACCCCTGATTTTAAATTACACTGTAAATTTACAGGACAGTATGATAGATGCGTCCTCAGTGTCTTCTAACCTGGAACATTACTAAATATACGGCGGGATAGAAATAGCTGCTGTACCATAATTCCACAGGGATGTAAAACCTCAATGCACACAGTACCACCTTCCCCGTGGCTATGGCTTCTCCTTCTCCAAGCATTTAAATATTAGTCTGTGTGTGTGTGTGTGTGTGTGTGCTTATGTAAGTCAGTGAGTGTAAAACTCCCTCTGTCCAATGTCCAGGAGAATCTGTAAAGTCCAGTCAGCAGCCACATATGTCTGTTGACTGTTTAGTGTGTGTTCTAGCATGTGCACATGTCAAAGTCAGGTGTGTGTCAATGTGTACTCTGCAAAAAGCGATCAGACAAATACATGCCGCTGTAGCACACCTGTCTCCCCTGCCCTTGGTGATGTTGACCAGCTTCTCGATGCCGCCCGTGTCGGCCAGGGCCTTGGCGTTCTCCATGTTTTTGCTGGTGACCTCGTGCAGAGTGCAACAGATGGCTGCCACGGTCTCGTCCGACAGCAGGGTGGTGTTTCCCCCAGGGAGACGGTTGACCAGGTCCCTCATTGCGTACTTCCCTGAGAGGGAGGAGGGGGACGTGAGACATGCAGCTCATTACGCAGCAGGTTTGTGGGCAGAAGCTCAAGCACAGAGAGAAGTGGGGGAAATACTGCATATTTACGCATTTCTTTTTCTTAAGTAATTGTCTTCCACAGTGACCTAAACTATATTTTCTGTATCAGGGCTGATTCATTTTGCCTGAGCCGGCAGAGCGGTAGGCAGTTTTCTGAAATGACATTGCATTATCATCGCAAGGGCATGAGAGTGTTTGCATCCTGGTGAAAAAAAAAAAAAAAAACGGATTGTTTCCCCCTATCTCTCCTTCAGCACAGCACAGCAGTCCAGCTGAAGGACCTAAATACTTGCAGCACAGACTCACTCACGCCCTCCCCCTCTGTGCAAAAGGCATCACTCCTGCTTTGCTGGAGCCATAACTCCTCATTAATTCAACAGAGGGAGCAAATAAAAACTTGTTTTTACATTAAATGAGATTATTTAATGAGACGCAAAATGCTGGAGAGAGATTAAATGAGAAACAATAACCAGTAGTTAGAGTGGTCACAAAAAAGCTCTGGTTTTGTTACCGCAATTAATTAAAACGTGATTCGAAACACATTGTTTACCATCGTCGGAGGGCACACTATGCAAATCACGGAACTATTTAGAATGTAATATGTTGATTACACAAATTAACATACTGTTTTGCGTAGTGTATTGGATATCAGTATAATTAAATTACAGATACATGTTACTTCATCAATTCCCCTTCATGCACTCCTTTACTTTGCAATTATATATTGTGTTTGTAAAAGCAGCACATTATGTAGATGTCTCATGCTGTGTTTGTGCCTGTAGCCAGGCTAAACTCCTTTACAGCACATTATTGGTACAACATAAACAAAGGCTGCATTGTTAAACAGGACCAATAAGCCAAAGCCAACAGCGTTAATAATCTTTATGTTTGTGTATAGCACTGTGCAACCCAACAAAGCCCTCACAGGCCAAACTGTAAAACAGCGTGACTCCTGACCTATAAGCTCCTTGTTCCTGACATCCAGCGCCATGTTTCTCAGAGCAGTGGCCACCGAACACACCACCCTGTCGTTATCCATCCGCAGCAGCTCCACCAGGATGGGCAGTCCTTTCTCCTTACGCACTGCTGCACGGATGTATGCTGCAAACTGTACGCACAAAAGGCATTAAAACTTCAACAGGGTCTCGACGCCACACAGGAAAATGGATGGTCCTGAGATGCACATTTCAGCATGTGTGATTCCAAGTGTAAAAGCGACGTGTGCCTTGACTGGCACAGAGGAGGTGAGCTGTTAAATCCTTTTTAACCAGTTGAATAGATGCTTTGTCTCCAAGGTATCGCATTTAACAGCTTATATAATAACAAAAGCGAAGGTGTGTATTTGTGAGGGCGCACAGATATACAAACACTGGTGCCGTACCTTCCAGTTGCCAGCTGACAGGTTCTGAAGGGACCCAGCGGCACCCTCCAGAGTGGCGGGATTTGAGCTCTCAGCCAGCAGTGTCAAGTAGGGCTTAACCACCGAAGGGTGCCACAACATCTCTGCCCCCTTGGGAGACTTTGAGAACCCAGGGATGGGTCCCACACCGTCCCACTGAACAAACAACCACAGTGTTTAGTTAGGATGTGGACAGGCTAGACGACTTAAACTCTTCATGAAAATGTCATAGTGATGTAGCACAAATATTCTGTGTGGATTTCTTTGTGTGGTCTGAACTACCGGAGAAAAACCCCTCTGAAGTTCTGTTGACATACATGTTGAATAAATACAGACATGCACACTGAATGCTACTCTGAACCTGTATTTACTCCTTTTGAAACACCTCACTCACTGTGTCTTCCTGCAAGCTGTTCTTTTTCTTCTTTTTCTTTCTGCCCCAGCAGCTGGAATCCACCTCTTTACTGGGAGACTCTCTGCCCAGTAAGCCGTCCAGCTCCTGCCCCCCTATCAGTCGGGATGGCATCATCTCCAGCTCCAGACGATATGACAGGTTCCTTAGAGTGCAAATACAATTCTCCACAATCTGGCAGGCACAAGAAAAAAAAGGGGATTTGGGGTGGGTAGTTATAGCAGCGGATTTCGAAATCACCATGACAAAAGCGACAATACAATAAACTCAAACTGTGCAGCAAGCTACAGTATCTACAGCCAATGTGTGGGATAGTGGCCTTCTATTTGCTGTGTTACAATGATATCAATTAGATATGGAACCCAAGGGTCTCTGGTTAGAAAAAAAAAAATCTGGACCAGAGCAAATGGTTTTAAATTCCACGCTTTCTGAGTTTTGTAAAGGGATCGCCTCATAGAATGTCAATGAGCATCTATGTTTGATTAAAACTAAGGGGTCTAATTCCCAGGGGAGACCGTCTTCACGTTACAGATGACCCACTTGACTTTTTATGCACAGATTCACGTTTGGAAGATGTGATTCAATTTCTACTAAAAAAAAAAAAAAAAAAGCAGGTAGCAGTGGAAGAGTGATAAGCCGGTCCATCGGATTCTGAATGTCAACTGTTGTGTGTGTTTTTGGTCGTGCTTTGGATGACAAAGTGTATGAAACGGTCGCCGCTGGCTGCTTCCTGCGAGGGTCATTTAGATACATGCAATGAAATGATTCAAACCGGGAAAGTACGATTTTTTTCCCCCCAGAGCTTCTTATCATGTGGCTGCATGTTCTCCTCTTGGCGAAGTGTGTGTGTCTGTGTGTGTGTGTGTGTGTGTGTGTGCATTGGTGGGCGGCTGTCTTTGTGTGTACCTTGCTGTCGAAGTCAGAGGTGTTTACACAGGCTTTGATGACGTAGAGCAGTGAGTCAACGAGGCCCTCACAAGTGCGCATCTGTTTTCTGGCCTCCTCGCCAGCTGAGCTCAGGTTCCTTTTAAAAACCACGCACACACACACACACACACACACACACACACAAATTAAGCATCAGATTTGGGGCTTTGCTCAACAAACAAATGAGCATACGCAAACACACAAAATGACAGCTGTGTGTGTGTGTCCCACTTGAATGTGTAATGTGGGTTTTGCCATCCCCATACACCATCCATAATGTATGAGGTGTGTGTGTGTGTGTGGTCTGACTCAAGTAATTACAGTACTTTGCTGAGTAAATAAGGAACTAACAACCATACCTATGCATGTTTGCGCGCAAAGAAATACACACAGTCACACACTCTAAGCAACTAACTGTCACCAATTAAAGGCTGAACTCTACATGGCGCACAACGTCTTCAAAGCAAAGAGCCCCGGGAGAGGAGGCGGGATTATTACATCATCGTTGACTGTAATAGTCGATGAAGTGATGAAGGCTTTGAAACAGAGACAAGACGGGTCAAAATTCAAGCTATTTGACTAAAACATGTCCAGTCAATGACTAGACTGCTTGTAATTTTTTCTTTTGATGTGATTCAAAGCCCTTACTTCTGACTAAACACACATCATCCCGGTACTGGTGGTCTTCCAAATGCAGTTCTTCACTGTCTCTACAAATGATGTGTTGAAGTTGTGTTATGTTTACGTCTGTAGTGGGTCACTCTAGTATTAGTTTTTCTTCAAAGACAACATCAACATAGCTTTCTACAACAGAGCTAGAGTATGAGCTCATACCCCACTGGGTGTAATAGCATGAGACGTCCACAGTGGGGTGCTAGTGCCAAGTGTGATCATCAGGTGGTTTACCTCAGACAGCCTGTGGTGTTTCTCAGCACCAGGGAAGAGTGAAACTTCAGCTTGTGGTCATCGTCAAAGGTGGTGCTGCTCCACCCGGAGTGAGGGATGATCACAGTGTTGGTCAGAGTTGTTAAGGCGTCCCGGATGATTGTCATCTTGACGGCGTCACACGACGACAGGTTCCACAGCACCCCTGAGCGGACAGCCAAACACAAACATGGATAAAGAGGCACGCAAACCTCCAGTTATGTCAGCTGTCATGTGCACTTAGGGTAACCCCGCAGAGAAAAACACAACTTATGTCCAGTGACACATGCATGCACACAAGCAGACAAAGACACGCACGCAAAGAACTTAAGCGAGAGCCGTCCTCTCCAGAAATGAAAGCCCAGCTCTAGCATCAAGGTATCAGACATTCACATCAAATTTCATCCAGGCAGAATATCCGCGGGGTGAAGATTATTTGCTTGAAATGAAAAATAAAGGAAAAAGGATGAGGCGGGCATCCATATGGCATCGGCTCAGTCATTCGAAATGAGACATGAATTATGTAAAGTCTTTTGAAATTATGCCATCATTTCATTCATTTCAAATATACTTCTAGTAACCACTGATAATCGTGCACAGTCCCAGTCCTGGCAGCCTTTGATGCTGCATCTGTCAAGGATTAGCCAGCATGTAACATGTTCCTCTAATTAGATGGCTCTTGCTGCTAGGCTTATACTAAGGCACACACTGACTTCTGTGGGGGCATCGGTAACCTTGCAAGAGGCTAATGCTGGCCGAGTTGAAATCTACTGTAAATACTCAGGACCGAATACGTGGCTAATACTCAAAAATGCTGCCACAACAAAATTACAAGGTACGGGCACAGTATGCATGTGTGTTAGTGGTCCAAACGGGATCGCTTCATGACTCATGCACCATGTTTGTGTCCAATGTTACAGTTGTTTTTGCTCTACCACTCGCTCATCCTGGTTTGTAAATGCAGAATACAGTACACGACATAAAGACCAAGACATGCTGTTACGCCGAATCCCGTCTGCATATGCATTTCACACACAAGGATACCTTAATGGGAGAGGTCAAAAATAATGACAAGCTTTCCCGTCGTCTTCTCTCTCAACCCTCACTGCTTATTTTCTCTCAGCACGCCGCTCCCCCTCTCTCTAATTGAAGCAGTGGAGACGATAATAGTCTGTAATATGGCCCAGGAGCCCAATTCAGAGACAACGCTGGCAAGAAACTATACAGACAAGATATACGCCTGGCAAAGGGGCGTCTCTGCTCGGGCCTGTCATTTCATCAACACATTCACTTACCTTATTAACGGTACATCAAAGTGCTTTAAAAACCCATTCAGATCCTTAAGTGAACTTTCATTATTAAATTTGGACAAAATATGAGGACAAGAGCTGAGAGTCAAGTATGCTCAAAAGTTAACATGCAGCACGTGCCTTATACTGGAGGCTGCCAGCAGTGTATGTGGGTTTGCGAGCCAAAAATCCAATCAGGTGGGCGAGCGTCTCTGATCAACTTCTGTCAGTGGGATATATTTTCTTAAAGGTTAGGTCTTTTTTCTTTTCTTTTGCCTCTATCCGACTGTAAAAGTGGAAAGAAAGCAGAGAACTGCAGGCATGCAGTAAAGGTCCCGGGAGACACTGCTGAAGGTGTTTATGCCCATGTGTTATGCACTCTAAACACTTGGCTACCTCGGTGGGATGCAGTTTAATCAAACTTCTGCGGTGATTGACCTATGCTCCTTGCGCGAGCACATTCAGGTCTGTGTTTGCCTTTCTCATGGGACGCACGAGGATTGCCCTGAAATATGACCGCTAATGCAGCGATAACACTCCCGCGGCCGCCTGACCAACTTCCCTGATTCTTTTAACTCCACAATCCCGTCAATCCGCAACCCCTCCCTCCCTCGGACAAGTTTCCTCCACGCCCACTCCTAACGTCAATTTGGAGAAATGAATGTTCTCTGCAGGGTTTCAGACTGGTCCTGTGGAGGCGGCACGGCAGAAAAAAATCAACAGGAGAATTCACTGAGGTGTGACTGACAACCCTGTCAGTGGTGCAACACCAGCAGCAATACCCATAAGTCATATCTGACAGTCAGATGAAGCAAATCTGTGTGTGTGTGTGTGTGCGTAAACATCATCCTAAATGTTGCTGTCTGCTCTCTGTCTTGTTCTCTGGTGCCTTGGCCTGGCTTTGAAAACACTGACCCAAGGTAAACACTGCTGCGACACCAGGGCCAATCATCTATCCTGAGCTAAACTCCAGAGAGCACCAGAGGGGACACAGAGAGGCTCGATGGAGAAAAAGAAATACAAAACAAAGCTGGTTTATGTCTCTAATAGCTGCTGATGTATTGATACGGGAACTGAAAAATGGGTCGACATATCTTTTGACTTGGAGGTAGGGCAGATGGAACAGGTTCTGGGGTTTTTGGTGTGATACAGAAAAGGTAAAAGTCAAAAGATCTTGTATATGGAAATGACAGTGTTTGTTCTAAGAGTCCCGACACACTGACTGAGTGATCATTTGAGTGTTATTAAGTGGGTGACCATCGCTGACCATGGTGCATCTGGCATCATTAACCTACTGTAAATCTATGTCACCCACTAGTTCTTCAACTTCAGTTTTGGTTTTAAACTGTCCAAAAAAAAAGCCAATGATGCCAATTTTAATGCACAAACCAGTTAGAAAACCAGTGATGAGGTATTTCCTATCAGTGGCCAGATCATTTTGCCTTCACTGGGCAGTTAAGACAGACAAGACACAAGAGGAACAGAGAGTCTCTACCAGGTGCTATAAGGTAACAAACTATTTATCAAGTCAGTGTTTGGCAGTGCTGCTTCATTGAAGTTGGTTTTGTCTGTCAGGGTCTAAAGTTCACACCATCTACACAACAGTCCAAATGAAACAACGAGCACAACAAAGCTGTATGCACTCCTAAACAGTTTTCATATATCTCTGTGTGTAACTTGACCCTGTAGGAATAACAGAGTGTATAAAACAAGGTTTTATGTGACGCAAATCAGTCCAGAAACTCACACAGATTGGCAACTCTCCAGTGTTATTTAAATGATGCTGTACACTTTATCAGCTAGCAAGCTGCTGACCAATAAAGCAGGTTTTATACACAGCAGAGCGCATCTTCCACGTTTGATGATGCCATGCTACAGTTGTTTAAATGCTTCTAGTCACGGTGTAAAGGAAGACTTAACCCATCTGGGATCCACCGTTTCTCTAGACAAGCAGAATGAGAATGATCTGGACTGATTCCTTTAGAGACAGTCTTGCTCTCTTAAACCACAGGTCAGCATGTCATCAACCTTGACTGGTGAAGCGATAACTAGGTCAGCTTTTACTTCAATGTGTGAAAAGATGCTGATCGTCCCAAAACAAAAAAGTGCACAATTTATTAACCTTTCAGTTTCGGGAGTCGAACTCGAAAACTGTCCATGCTGCATTGACTAAACCTCAGAGAGGCAGCTTGGTGTGTACTTTTGAGGTTAGTGGGCGTTTTTCATTTTCTCCCTCATGCAGTGGAAGTAGTGCTCATGGCTATAACTGGATTTATTTTGGATCAAATTAAGTTTCTCATTTTTCATTTGATCAAAAGGTCATAAACCTCATCATTCTTTGTTCTCCAAAAAAAACAAAAAAAACAACAGCATTTCATGCCAACACTTGGCAAGTGGATCCATATCTGTGTGTGTGTTGATGCTATTCTTTTGGTCTCTGTGTAATTTGGAAGAAGTTTAACTTTTCCGAAGTACTGTTAGTTTGAAAAATTTAAGAAATAAAGGAGCAGTTAAATACATATCACATATTTGCAGTTCACAAACTTGCAAAAACTAGCTGCAAAATATTTAACACAGGGTTACAAACCAAAACCTTTGTGTGTGTGTGAATGTGAGTGGCGCTTTCAGGTGTTCCATCTATTGCGACTAATGACAGAGCAGTGAGCTCGGCCCTTTGATCTGAGAGGCTGTTTGAGGACAGAGCAATAATCACAACAGCTGCTGGAAGACGAGGCAGGTAAGGGGACGAGATCGCATTGCGACTTCCCACAACATGACCCCTGACCTGAAGCAAGGGTGGCCTGTTCCTGCAGCTACGTCAAATGGAGCATAAATGACACCTGGACCTCCCAGGGGAGCCGAGAAGGAGCCGCTGACACAATAGGAGTCAAAGAGCTCTGACGTCTGGTTGCCCTCTTAACGACTTCTGACAACGCTGCTTAAGCAGGTTTTATAATTCCAATGATAAATATTGCAGAAATGGTGCTTTTTTAAAGTAGAAAGGAGCTGTGTGTGTGAGTGACTGATTTCTGTCTGCTCCACTTTCAGCTATGGTGTGGGATGCCCTTGTCATCTGCCTGAAAGCTCTTTATGTGGATTGTTCTCATTAGCTGTAATTAACCAAAGGTGATGCAGCACTGCTGACCTTTTCAAATTGCTCCCCATCCCGGGGTCTGCACCACCAATTAGCCACAGCAGGCACTCTGAATAGTGGATAAAAAGGAAAAAACTTAAACAGAGCTCATAATAAAACTGCTGACTCGGACTGGGCAACAAATCCTCGTACAACCTTTTAAAAAAATTGAATGAAGGGAATGAAGAAAGACTTTTTTTTTTTCTCTCTCTCAGATTGTAGACTCCTCTGTACTTTAACACAAACACAAATAGGGGGCAGAGATAAATTGTGTTCTTATGCTCTTTTAAAAAATGCTGATTATTTTCTTCTTTGGTGGAAGTTGAGTGAAGTTAACAGGCAGTAAAACTGAAAAAAGAAGCAGAGGACAATCTTCTCCCAGACAATATAAAAGTGTTGCATTCATACTCCGGCTGTATTGTTCTCCCTCAGGGGACTACTGGACTGTAACCTAAGACCATGTTAGGCAGGGGGCTGGAGTCCAGCACAAACAGCTGACTCAGCCACCTGGGAGCCAAATGTCTTGGCTTGCTTATTTCTGTAGCGCCACCACCCTGATCCTTAACAACACGGATTTCTACCCTGTTTGCAGAGCTCAAACGACACACAAATACAACCGAGTAGCACACCGTCAAACGCAGGGGAGGAGACTGACAAGCGGACTGGCAGAGACGGTTGTTTTCAGACAGAGAAAGGAGCTAAATCTCTCTGCAGCAGCCTAAGTAGTAAAAGAATATGAATCCCGTGGAAATGTGGTTTTATTTCGTTGCACATATCATAAGTACTTATGACAGCAGTAGCAGCAGCTTAAATCAAAGCCCCTATGACTCAGTTACTACTACAATCGTAATCTTAGGATAGAGCATGGCGAGCAGTCTGTTTAACCAGAGCACTCACCGGCAGCTTTAAAGGCATATTCATTTATTCTGTACATCACTAAAATGACATCATTTATCACAGCAAGAAACTGCAAAAACTGGAAGAATCGAAGCGTTTTCAGCTTTCCGACAGTCCTCGAACTAATCATGGGTGACTTCTGATTTTGTTGGGAAAAAAGATCTAAACTGAAAATCTGGATATTTCCTCAAAATCAAATCAAAATCTTTTTTTTCTATGATTTATAGCATTATAATTTTATGCTGCATGGAAGACATTTTTAAAATTCTCTCTACTTCAAGCAATAGTTGTGCTGTTTCCACAAAGGTGCAGGACTTCAGATTACAGTAGAAAAAAAAGAGCCCAGCGTGAGTGAAAATGTGATCGGAGCAAAAAAAAAAAGGAAAAAATCTAGAAACTGCTCCAGGTTCAGATGGTTAATTCACACCTCATCTCAAAGAGCAATATTTTTAGCTTAACCACGACAGCCTCGAGCTGCATTCAGAGACTATGTCAAGATTCATGAGTTACAGTACAGCACTGTAAGTATCGCTCCTATAACACCCCTGGGGATTGTTAGGTAAATAATTTGTCATCTTCTGCACAAGCTGTGTAATTTCCCTGCCCTGCTGTAACCCCACAATGGATCTCCAAGAATATGACGTGGGCTGAAAAAGTCAGAAGTGATACTTACTAGCGCTCAAATGATCTGGTAGATGCATCAGTTGGTCTATCGAGCAAAATTACAAAACAACTTTGGTAGCTGAGTAATGAAAGTGATTTATCACAAAAAAACAGCATCAGGTTTCATGAGTAAGCATCTTAGGGAGGTGTTGGAACACCATGTGCTTCCAGAACAGCTTCATTGCACCGTGACAGTGATTCTTCGAATTTCTGGAACTTTACTGGAGAGATGAACACCATTCTGAAAAGAGATATTCTCTCATTTGATGCTTTGATGATGGTGCTGGACCGCACTGTCCAAGACATCAGCCACAAAATCCCCCGGGGTGGTTTAACAGGGTTCAGATCTGATGGCCGCTAAGGCCACAGCGAGTCACATCGTTTTTAGACTCATCAAACCATTCAGTGACCCCTAATGCTCTATGGGCATTTGGCATTGTCATCCTGGAAGAGACCACTCCCATCAGGATAGAAATGTTTTTATCATGCAGGACAACTTTCTGTGTACTTGCAGTGAACCATCTCTCTAAAGGAAAGATGGGCTCAGAGCATGTCAGCAAAATGCCCTCCACAGGATCCCCTCACTACAGGGGTCAAGGGTTCAGGCTGATGCTGTTGTGTGTCACCAGTCTGTGTCCTGAATAACTCTGCAACTGTAATGTCACAGTTTTGGTGTTGAAATGCATTAAAGACATTGGTTGCAGCCCAAGATTACGAGCAGTGTCACCTTGTTTCTTTTCATGACAGATGAAACAGAGGAGCATCATAGTGCATCATTACTACATAAAAGAATGGAATAACGAGGTAAAGAAGCCATATAGATACCCATCCATCCATCCACTATCTATACACTGCTTAATCCTCACTAGGGTCGTGGGGGGGCTGGAGTCTATCCCAGCTGACTCAGGGTGAAGGCAGGAGACACCCTGGACAGGTCACCAGTCTATCACAGGGCTACACTTAGAGACAGACAACCAAGCACACTCACATTCACACCTACGGACAATTTAGAATCACCAATTAACCTCAACATGTTTCTGGACTGTGTGGGAGGAAGCCGGAGAACCCGGAGAGAACCCACGCTGCACGGGGAGAACATGCAAACTCCACGCAGAAAGATCCTGGGTGTCTTCACCGGGACGCGAACCGGCAACCTTCTTGCTGCGAGGCAACAGTGCTACCAACTGCGCCACCTTGCAGCCTGATACCGCATGCACACATTCTTAAACTACTGAGTTTGGAGTTCAATTAAAACTGACCTGTGACAAGCTCCCGCACTTCTGCATCCACGGTCTTCCTCAGCAGGCGGAGCAGAGCTGGGATACCTCCTGCATTCCGAACAGCGATCTTGTTGTCGTCCATCGCTTTGCCATAAACGAGGTTCCTCAGAGCTCCACAAGAGTTCCTCTGGACCTCAAGAACTTTGTGGTCCAGTAGGTCCACGAGGTGTTTAATTCCTCCCAGTCGACACACCTTGAGACGGAGTGGATGAGATGGCACGCCATTATCAGGTGTGAAATGATTCTGACCGCTAACAGCACTTTTTCAGCTTACGCATTGTGAGGAGCGAAATCATGCATTTATTCATGTGACAAGAGAATCTACACACAGGGAATTTATTCATACTGAACACAGATTATTTGGAAAAGCAATGCTAATCTATGACCATGGAAAAAGCCTTAACCACAGGAGATTGTAGACTAAAAAGAAAACTGAATTTACATTTTCTTCTGGAGCACAGAATGAAGCATACTCTGAAAAAAAAAAAAGTGGTTCTATCAAAACAAGTTCCCTGCTCTTCATTGTATAGTACGAATCTTTTGTGATATACCGACACTTGGCATGTGAGAATAAAAACTACATCCTTCATATCAGATCTCTTCTTCATCTTTCTATGCCTTTCAATCAAAATGCAACTTCTTTCATCAAAATGCATTATTCTGAAGAAGGACAAGTTTGGCCTTTAATGTCTGAGGTAGAAATGTCTTTAGCAACGGATGCCTTTGTGTCTGTTTATTATTTATTTATTCTGTTACTGTGGCGTATGTTATGAACGAGCAGCGTGAATGTGACTTTGAATGTGCAAGCGTGTCTTTGAATGTGCAAGTGCACAAAATAGGTACTATAAAGCCAGCAAAAGCCAGATTAGCCTTAATATTTGGCAGGTTAGCGCCCACTTTAATGGGAGGTAAACAAAATATGAGCCACAGTGCTGCTACAAATCTCTCTCTGCACAGGAAAACTGCAAAAACTCACAATTATAGTAAATAGGGTGGGTCAGGGCTTGGTTGATAATACATTTGTACAAGGGATGGTTTAGCTTGTCATTGTAATTGCTTGCCTTTGTTTCCTTTTTTGCATAAATGCTGTTTAAATCTGGGTTTCTTGTTGGTGCACTTTTTATTTTTGTTACAGCTTTAAGAGATGTTTAAGTACAATAAAACAAATTTGGACACAACTGGCACAAATAAATACACTACAAATGTAAACTATGTGTGGTAATCATCAGATGTCATTGTAGAATAACTCTAATAAGACACAGTGCGGCTACAGTGGCACGAGACCTACCTCACTCTTGATTCGATTATCACCGAAGCACAGGTGCTGCAGGTAGGCAGCTGCGTTGGCCTGGACCGAGGGGAAGTGGTGCTGCAGCATGTGAATTACCTCCGTCAGCTCTGGGTCACGCCACGCAAACTCTCTAGAAGCACAGGTGGGGTGAAAAGGTATCAGCATGACGACGGAGACAGAGAGAGGGTTGTATCAGGCATCACAGGCGGTTTTTTTTCCACCCTCAGAATGAATACTTCAGCACCTCAGCGCTAACTGATAAATCCAGGAAATTACATTCACATCTGGTTGAATATAACGGTTCATGTTGGTCACACGTGGGATTACTGCTTTTCTGCATGCGATACACTAAGGAGAGACGAGAGGAAAGCACTGTGTCTGGGCTGCTAGTGATATGTATTTATGAAGCATTTCTAAATTTAAACAATCTATCTTCTACTTGGTTAAGAAACTTTGAAACTTGCATCACTTGCAAAGGGAGACTAGCAGAGCTGAGTAGGTGACAAAAAGAGATTACTAGTGTCTGAACAGCAGCAGAAATACCTTTGCCTCATTGAGTGTGAATTATATGCAGCAAAAGCCCGGACTGGGTGAAATAAATTTGTCTTTATTGAGCCAAAGCTGAAAAATGCACTAGAGGATTTCCCTAGACAGGAATTCAGTTAAAAATTTTCTAGAGGAAACTTTCCTCTTGAGCACTTCCTGAGTGGACCGGGGTCACGGCAATCCCCGTGGTGCACTCGCTCTAAGTAGTTTGCTACGGCGACATACATGAATTGTAAACAAAGCTCCCAATGTGCAGGGTCAGGGGTTTACTGCACGAGTCAATCCACTCTGTTCGCTTGCACACGTCTGTACGACAAGAGCAGAGGCAGCACTTCAGCGCATGTGAGAATCTATTGTTAAGTGGCCAGGCATAGTTGAGCCCTCTTAATGGCTAGAGCTGCATGTGGCTACCCAGGGGGCTCCCTGTTTGAATAGTAAGAGGACACCGGTGTCGACCCAGCAGAACGGGAATGCCGTGTAAGCCTAACTACTCCCCGACTGGTTGACTGATTTGTGCTATTATAAACCACAGAATAAATCCAGCAGTTTAGAAACGCAGCAGTGCCTACCTGGGATCCTTCTGAATGCTGTCTATGGAAGGGGAACGTGTGGCAACGTCATCCATGACAGCCTGGCGAGCGTAGTTGGGATCGGAGGGACGGTACTGTGCTGAGCGATACGGATCAGAGTAGGTGGCTGCGGTGTTAAGAGCATAGTTGTTTCTTTGGTAGGTCATGGCACTGCGCTGGCTGGATGTCCTCTGGAGACTCCCCACACCTGAGGGACAAAAATAAAACACTCGGGTAGAATAAAAATAAATACAAAACGCACGCGTAAGTGAAGATTAGCAGTTTTCAGACCTTTTCGCCTTTGCACACTGTTAGCATACTACTTTAAACAAAGCTGAAAATACAAACATGCAGCTGTTCTGACGGACTCAGCAAATTCTCAAATCTGGAACCAATTAATGACGAGGATAAAACACAGCTCCCATGGCTGCACAAAGCAGAAGTCTTCTCCTTCAAAGCCCTCTTTACTTGCTGTTTTGCTTTTACAAGATTGTGTGTAGCCAGAGGGATCCTGCTGGGTTTCAAAGACGACAGGAGGACTCAACCTGCTTGATGATCCACAAATCCTTTCTCTTCACCGCCTTCTTGCTCCTTTGCGACACCGCATTCTTACAGTAACTTTGCCAAAGACAGCGGAGAGAATTTGGTGAACCATGACGAGCTCCAAAAAGAAACACACTAGTAAAGCGGAAGCATCACCAACACGTAGAGAAATCAGCCCGGGAGCATCTTGCTTTAGTCATCTTTCATTTGTTCCGAGTAATATTCTGACCTATTTTGTGTTTTTTTTTTTACCACAATGGGTCACAAACACAGAACTGCATAAACAAGCCGGTTGGATTTGGCCCTCCTTCTCACCGCGGCCACGTGACTGGTGGCAGCGTGACTGCTGCACCGGTCAGATCCGTATCAGCCGTCCAACAGAACTGGGCATGAGCTTGCTCAAACTCCCTCCTACCGGGCACCAAGACGTCAACTTGTGGGGTTACGCCAAAAACACAATTTCTCGCATCAGTGCACTTCTATGTTGGGCAGAAGCTCTACCCTGCAATATGGTTATCTTCCAAAATGTAACCGTACACAGTCAAAGACACTGGAGGGCAAATTACAAACAACACAGGGTAGCTTTGCAATTTTACCCGACTATTTGGACTCCTTAAACTTTGCAGCAAGGGATCGATACTTCCATTTAACATAGAAACCTCGCTCGCACTTGCACAAAGATGGTACAGTGCAAGCATCACGAGAAAGCCAAAAATGCATGAAATGCCAATGGGGGAAAATAGCCCATTGAAATTTCATTTCACAACATAACAAAGAAAAATAGAATCAGATTGGGTTTTTCTAATGAGGTTGCTTTTTGCAAAGCCTCCACACTGAACACCCCCCTCCAGCTCCACCCTGTTTGCCTTTTTCTCAGTATAGCTGCCATAAACACATTATAGAGTCTGTGTCTGTGGGGCTTCTTTGCAGCATCAATAGCATTTATTAGCGACCTTATCGGTTTAAGCAGATCTCCGGTGTGCCAAGGAGAAGGCTGAATTGAGTATGCGTGTCAGTGGAGACTAAGCATGTGCATCAGAGGCAGGAGAGGTGATGAGAGGAGAATGCCAACATCAGGAGAGCTCGACGAGAGCAGGCTATAGATGTGGGTAACCAAGCTGTCCCATGGCCCCTTCATCCTTCTTCTCATTCTCTGTGTGACACACGGGTAATGGACTCCTTTGTGGCAGGATGACATATCAGAACCTGCCTATTAACTCATGTCTCACCCTTTCTGCCTGACAGTGGCGGGAGGAAGGGAACGAGGAGGTGGCTGAGAGAAAGTAAAATAGAAATCAAGAGAGAAAAGCAAAGGAAAAAGACATAACATACATAGTGCGAAAGGGCAGATGGGCAGAGAAATAGTGTTCCGCAAGAAAGACAATACACCAGAGTCAAGGACTGCCAGATTAAATGGCAAGGACTCGGAGATATTTGAAATCAAGAGGAACACTCGCTCTTGACGCAAAGATGCGTTTGGTTGAAATAAAAATGCGACGAGTGAAAATCTGTGCTCTTCTTGACCTGCATGACTCTTCCATACAAAGATATAGAGACAGCACGAGCAATAGAGGAAAACAGGAAACCAAACAGAGATCTGAAAATAATCTGGAGTCTGATCCGCCGCACAAACGCACACAAAACGAAAAATACCATGTTGATGTTCACAACAGCTTTGTGCAGAGGAAGGGTGACTGAAGCGACCTTATAATCTCACCTGCCTCATCTGAAGTTTGTTCTCAAAACTTTTTTCTCTTTTTATGCAGATACTTACAAATGGAACGTGCTGCATTTGTAACTAGCTGTTTATATACATGACAAACTGTAAATTAGACTGCGCTATGTTCTGGGTATGACCACACAAACTGCCTACTAAGGAAGAAAAAAAAATCCTTTGACAGTTTTATAGTTTTTATTGATTTGTAGTTGTTGTTTTTTTTTAATCAAATCAAATTGTTTACTCATGGCTCAGTAGCAAATACTGTCTGGTCTAGTACCAGCTGGTAGCCTGGACATTGATTTGTAGTTTTGTTATTACTGAACTGTGCTCACAACCAAGCAGCAAAATTCATATGAATGTGGAAAAACATACCTTTGGCCTTATGAGGGTGCTGCACATTCTGAAACTCTTACAGAGCAGAGTAAATATAGCTTCATATTATCACTTCAATCCTACACACGTGAGCTAGCGTGTCTTCTTGTTCGTGTTTTCAGGTCTATGGTGTCGTGTCCTTTGTGGGTAGTCTGTCACCATCTATACATGACTTTTTCACTTTGCTCTGGGTTTGTCTATATAAAAACCAACCTGAGGTGCTCCTGTAAAGGGTGCTCTGCTGGGTGTGGCTGGGGCTGCGGTACAACGGACCTTGGAATGTCCGATCCTCGTAGATTGGTGCAATGTGACGGTCTGGGGACATGGCTGACCTTAAGTCCTGGCCCAGCTGGCTGTGTTGACTGGCATACGAGCTCCGTATTCCTGCAGATGTAGAAGAACGGTTAGCAAATAGGTGGTTGGTGTGTGAGCGGTTTAGTGACTACGCGGACACTGAAGCATCAAAGCTTAGAGCGGAAACTTGCTCTTCAGTGTCCAGACAAAGTGTAAATGACTTTCACTGTATCAGATAAATATCTAAAACTCAAAGTGTAAAACAAGGGGAGACTGACAGAACCAGACAGGAGGTGGTTTTGCTTTGTATCATATAATAAATTACAGAACGCTTGTATTAAACTTTTAAATTCTTTTCTTCCCCTTTATGTTATGAAAGTCAGTTTTTAAGTCACTTGATATTTGCTTGACTTAGGTAATCAATCACAGTAAACAACATGTCTCCTTGTGTTGATGTCAAAGTTAATGTCATCGCTGTACGGCAGTGCAGTTCGCTGATTTGCAAAGTCGGCGCCGCATTATCATGCAGCTATAACGCAACCCTGACAGGAATAAAAGCAGACATGATGTGGAGATCTGATTCCCATTTCTGAAAACTGGTTAAACTAATTAACAGGTATTTTGCGCGTGGAAAAGCTGAGATACGATCTGTCCGGTAAGCCAGAGAAACGTCTAAAAATCTGGAACCCGGTGCTTCTTCACATAAAAGATGAATGGACATCAGGCCTTCGATGGCACGCCTTGGCACCTTTGGCACATATATCATGAAGGGACTTTGTGACTCCTATTCTACAGTGTTATGTCTGAAAAACATGCAGAAATATTATTTTTTATGGTTTGTTTTTTGTGTGTTGTCTAATGTCTCTTATTGGCATTGGTGGGAGGGAGGAGAATGGGAATTATAGCTCTTGTTGTTACCATTATCCTTTTACTGTAAATGTGACAAAGTTATAAACAAATGTTGAAAAAAAAAGTAGACATGATGTTCACTATCGCAAGGAAATCTATGGTTTCTAAATTAGCATTCATATCAAAAAAGAAAAACAAACAACAACAACAAAGTTCAATTGGTCAGTAATGTGTACGACATAACCAACTATAAATAAGGTGGAAAAAACATCAAATAAAAGAAACACAATGCACACAAAAAGAGCTGGTATGTTGTCAGGATTTGTGCTCCAAGGGACATTATGCAGGGATGAACAAAACAAACTAACCAACAGCTTCTAACCAACTGCAACTGGCACTAAAGTCTGGCTTTGCTTTGCGTCGGTGTTGTCAGCCAGTGGAAGACCAGGCACAGGCAAATTCTAAATACAACTTTAAATGGCTAAATTGAGCCACTGATGAGGGCTGACCACAGCCAACGGCGCTGGAGCGGGGACAACGTGAACCAATCAGTGCACAAACCGGAGCAGATGTTTGAAAAAAAAAAAGGGGGCGATACAACAAACAGCTTTTGTAATCAGCAACCGGCTAACCTGACAAAAAAGAAACAGAATTTAAAACAAAAACAGTCTCTTCACGACAGACTTTAACAGAGTGTGAGGGCGCTGTGAAGCATGGAGTCCTGTCTGACTCAGATTCAATCCAGATGCAGAACAGCAAAATGAGGCAACAACAGTATCTGTTGCTGTGAGTCCTCCCATATAAAAAAAAAAACAACCGCGGCTATGAAAGTCATTACTCAAACCAACCTCAAAATGCCTAAAAATTCTTTCAAAACAATAGCAAACTTTTCTGACAATGCCATTATGCAACACGTTAGTCCTGCCGTTCCTATTGCAGCGAAGGAATGTTAAAAAAAACATTAGAGTTGCTTAGATTCGGATGTTGAGATTTAGTTTTGGTGTGTAGTGGAACAGAAACAGCAGACTGGCAAAGTGGATATTTGCACTCAAAAACCTTTTTCCAACATTTGCTAGAAAAAAAAAAGTGTATCTGACACTGTAACATGTAATTAAAGAGCACTGAATGTTTACTCAAGTTGTGTAAAAATGTACCGACATAAAAGTAAGAGAAGGTCAGTTCAAATATAGTCTCAGTAAATTGGGGACGCAGTGTAAAGAAAAATGCTATAAATGTTATATGTTACAGCTAATAAATTAAATAGCATTTTGTGGTTACAAAGCAAAGTGCTTTAACATGCCAACATGTATACTAGCATGTAGTAAAACTGCTTTTTGCTCTTTAAACTGGCCTTCATCAATCCCAGAACAAGCAGAGGCCAAAGCATGCAGCACATTTGAAACAGGTAGAAAACATGGTGGAATCTCTAATAAACCAAAATAGCATTCATAAAAAAATAAAAAAAAATGGATGAATGAACTGATTAAAAAAAGACCCCATTAATTTGGGTGGTAGATGGATAATGGGCTGATCCAAATAACCGAGAGCTAATGCTCGAAAATGGACCACAATTATGGCATTGACTCAGCCAGTCAGTCGCTGATTAAATTAAAGATGGGGCTGAATATGCTGCTGTGACACAACAAACCTTTTTTTTAAGAGGCACAATAATGGTCATGCGTTTACAGTTATTCAAATAAAGATTAAGGTTTTGGCTCTTCGTTAAAGCTGTTGAGGATTTAAAAACACATGGCTGCGATGAGACAACAGGGCGGGTATGAAGAGAACGCACGTCTGAGCTGTTTTTTTTTTTTTTTTTTTAAATCTCCATTCTTGTCAAACAAACCCACATAATTGAAGCGATCTGAATGCCTTATGTTTGTGTTAAATCTCACATCAGTGGAGCTCACTAAACTGTGAACCCCAGCGGACCAGCATACAGTTGGCAACTTACTGCTCATTGCACATTTCAGAAGCCCACAAACGTCACTTGGGTCCTCTCCAACTGCATGAGCTCGAGCGCAGACTGCTGCTAAACACAAACCCCGCCATGCAGAACCAGCAAAATGAGGGAGTCTTGTCGCAGTTTGAGACTGAGGAAATGAATAAATAAGCATATTTGCCTCCTTTTGTGAGGAGAGAGAGACTCTGGGGACAAGGCGAGTAAAGATTTTAGCTGTAGATTGCGGGCCAGACTGAGGCTGACCTCTGAAGCGCCGTGTCTTTAGAAGCTGAGCTCAAGGGGCAACATCGGGCAGCTGGTCAAAGGATCCCGTTAACCTCTATCCATGCATAGGAGAATCAATTAACGAGATTAATGGGTAATATTTAAGAAATTAATAATGCTGGCTGAGATCAGTGGGAGACACAGCAAACCTACATTTTAAACATTTTTTGCAAAAAACAGATGTGGCCTTTGCTGTTTTCGCCTAATCACTTCAGGTTGACTGAGCTCTGGACTCAATTTTTAGAGCTTCTTCCTCGCAAACAACACAAATAAAGACTATAAAAAGAAGCCAAGTCTCAAATTTAAGTGGATGTGCATTTCCTACCAAAATAAAACAGTTCTGCCTTGACCTGAAGTCTGAACAACGGGCGTCTGAACTCCTAAGTGCTCTCTGACGGCAGGTATACTTTGTGTAGACGGGCGGCACAAGTGGAAACCCTTTTTGTGTAAAGCTGTCTTGACAGAAAACCAGCTTATTTGTCAAGGTTAAGTCATATTTCAGAAAGAAAATCTCTGAATTGATTTTTGTCGCTGGATGTTTAGCCATCGCACTGGATTAAATAAATGACAGCAGGTGTTGCAGACATCCTTGGGAAAACGGCCGCGCGGTAAACAAGGCTGTCTTATGTTTAAGCTTTTTAGTTTGGTTTTTGAACTGTCAAAGTATTTTTTGTTTGAAAAGGTAAAACGAAGTCAAATACCATCTACCCAACATCCTCCTAACAACCGCCTTGCATTGTTAAATACCCAGACTGAATATCAGCCTGACTCCATATATGCTACGACGCTGTTTCCTCATTATTTTTTAATGAGCAATTTAAAAAAATACCATTATAAAAAAAAAAGCAGTAAGCCATTTTGGAAAAGCTTAGAGGGTTTTTAGGCACTCCAGGGTGAATATATCTTAGCTTTTAGTGTTCTTTTATGGCTTACTGCTAAATAAACCATCGCTGTTAATGCAATATATGCTTTAAAATCACAATATCGGACTTATCAATCGCTTCTATTAAATACCCAAATAGCTCACGAGGACCAACATACAACAATGAACACCATATAAACAAGCACTCCTAAATTGGAGGCATGTTGTTGTGCAGGGTAGGGAGTAAAACAGTAAAAAAAACAAAACTGCTGTGTGCTGTAGTGACGCACTCAATAGCCCACCAAGCCTTTCACTCTGTGGCAGAGCACACAATAGCCAGTAGCAGCAGCTTGGCAGGAAATCAGTTCAGCTTCTCTTGTTCAAAGGTTTGAAGGGGGTGAGGATATGGAGAGTGAAAAGGTAGTGGGATGTCATGAGAAAAAGGCGGGAGCATTAGCAGAAGGAAGCAGAGTATATGTAAGAGGGGGTGGGGGGGGTGGGAAAGAAAGATTGGAAATGAAAAGAGGGTTAATGAGGCTGTCTAGGACCACCACAGACTTCTCATCCCATGTAAAGCCTGGCCACATAAACGGGGGGCTTTTGGCACAGCTGTGACCGAGTGAGAGGGACAGAATCTCCCAGGCACAGGAGCCTTCATGCATATCTCTGCCTCTCAGCAGCCCGACTCCTGGAAGTAGCAACATTCAAACAACCGTAGAGGAGACTAATCTGTCTGCCTTCTTTATTCTGTTCCCCTGATAGAAGGGCTGCAGTCACTTCTAAAAGCATCTGCAAATTGTCAGGGAGAAATAACATACTGCTGTCTATTGAGGATGAATGGCCCACATTCCTGCTGCGTTATAGTCATTTAATTCTCCCCCTCAGTCCTCTCACCGTGGCTTTAACAGATTACACTTGGCAGAGGCTAGATGAAGGGCGGTGGCGGCTTGGCGCGTGCTCGCTCTGGAGAAACAAACGCTTAAATGGATGCAGCTGAATGCATTTCTCGACAAAAAAAAAAAAAAACTTTTCAAAAAACCACTCCAAACAAACTGAACTCTCAACAAATAAACCTGGGATGATTACCAGAAAATCCGTATATATATATAAAAGTGGTGGTAAAAACAGATTGCGGCACCGGTAAAACTACCACGGTAGCCTGTCACAGAAGGCACACATGGAGATATGCCATTTCCCCCTTTGCTCTTTCTTTGTCCCACTCTGTTCTAAAATGGACATGGAGCGTAATGAACACATGATTAGGGACAATTTGTCTTCATTTTCCATTTTTCAGCAGCGGATGGAAGCTCTGACTCTCTGCCAGTGACAGTGCAGGAAGAGGAGGGGGAAACCAGGTGGGTGGTGGGAAAAGAAAGGGCACTGAGGAGTGGAAGCGAAACACAGGGAAAGAGCTAGAAGTCTGCCGAAAAGACAACAGAGGAAACCGCAAAATGTGTGACGAATGAAAGAAAAACATCTTCTGATCGACACAGACACAACCACCAACAGCTACGATATCAAGTTTAGGGCTGTTGGATGGCGTTTGCCAAATGCTTGCAATTGAGCCCGATCATGTGATTCATCCCATTTCCCACTACTACGGCTCATCAGACACTTGTGACAAATTACTGTGATAAAGGCAAAGTGCAGATGATGTGTTTGCGAGAGAAAGGGGAGACAGTGAGACGGGGGAAAGGGAACCAGAGTGAGACGGAAACAAGAGGAAGGAGGTGAGCAAGAAATGAAGGAGGAGAGGAGGAGGAACATATAAGCGATGCCCTCCCAGAGCGAGAGAGAGACAGAACTAGGCTGGTGTCTCAGCTGTTCAGAGGAATAGGGCCTGGAAACCCCTTTAGGTCCGCTTGAGACACTATCAGTCATAGCAGCAGAATGTGTGCTTGTGTGTGTGTAGGAGGACCGGACAATAAAATAATCTTAAAAGTCATCCATTGCAATCTAAGGAACATTTTTACAGTAATAATGACAAAAAACTGCAATTTCTGATCAATGTAAGCTCCAAACAACACTCCGCTCAGGCTGGCAAGTGTCGGCCCAAAGAGAGACATAAATTAACGTGCACATTGTTGTAACCACAAACTCAGAATAACCTAAAAACACATGTGAAAATGTGTAAAGCATGCTGTGGAAACTGCAGCCAACAGAGGTCACAGAAACCTCCGCAAATTAGGCATAGTTTGGATTTCTAAAGTCCGACACAGAGGAGATTGATATCTGCTGCAAATGACTCGTGCCATCAAGAACGGGAAAAAACTCATTAACAAAAATAAAACTATCTGAAAAAAGTATCATCCCCTTGAGTACAGAAACAGTTTGCAGCGCCACAGTGGAAATTATAGCACTGGAACACAAACTAGCAACAAAGCCAGGACAAGTCTCTCACAACACTTCCATAGTCAAAACTCAGCTGCCGTCACTTATTTTTTGCCTTTTTAGTCATCACACCACAGGACTCAGCCTAAACAGAAGCAATGGCATTTCTCTAGAATATATATTAGGCCGAAATAAGCTCATTTTTATCTTCAATATTATATCTGTCTGCAATATAAAAGGTAAACACAGGCACATGTATGCAGTATGCAATATATGTAACTGAACTTGTTGGTCTTACAGCACTCACAACAGTATTGTTCCAATTTCGATCTGTAATAAATGACGGCTTTAAGCAATATCGAACCTTCTGAGTTATGTAGGAATAACCCAAACTATAAACATTTTCCTTAAACTACAAAGTTAATGGTGTATATTTACAGATGTCCAAAGCTCATGTCATGGATGGGCATCAGGTCCAATGACTGAATATTTTTATTTGATTGGTACTGGCTTTATTCTAGCCCCGGTCCTTGTTTACATTCATTGTCCCACATGTGTCCAAACAGAAAAGCAAAACTTAGAACAGGTCACATATTTGGAAACTTGGTAGCTCTGTCCAGTGGACATTAAGTGTCATAAATGTCTTCTTGCCAACACAGGACTGCTCATAGTCTGACGCATTGTCTGCTGGGGGTCAATACAATACTGAACTGTAAGAGGCTGGTGGCGCAACAGGTCCTACCACTAAGGTACTAAATACTATATAAGGCAATATATGTTTTTTGATATGCATGTAGAAGATAGGGCTGCAAGGTGGCTCAGTGGTCAGCACCGTTACCTCGCAGCTAGAAGGTCGGCAGTTTGCATCCCGGTGAGGACACCTGGGATCTTTCTGTGCGGAGTTTGCATGTTCTCCCCGTGCAGCATTCTCTCCGGGTTCTCCAGCTTCCTCCCACACAGTCCAAAAACATGTTGAGGTTAATTGGTGATTCTAAATTGTCCGTAGGTGTGAATGTGAGTGTGCTTGGTTGTCTGTCTCTAAGTGTAGCCCTGTGATAGACTGGTGACCTGTCCAGGTGAACCTGCCTTCACCCTGAGTCAGCTGGGATAGACTCCAGTCCCCCATGACCCTAGTGAGGATTAAGCGGTGTATAGATGGACGTAGAAGACACACATTTTTGGCTGTCTTAGAGCTTGTGGAGCAGATGCATGGCAGAGATATTCAGTTGTCAGGCATATACACTGTAACACTAATGTGTTTGACGTGTGTATTATCCTTGAAAATGGCATCGGAACAAGATCAGGAAATGCCTTGCTGGTCAGGTCAGCAGAGAGGGGTCATCTTGATTAATATCACCAATTAGGTTACAGCAATTAGTTCTATTCCTCTGCATCTGGGCAGGATTCAAACCTCTTTAACACGTTTCTCCAGGAACCACAAATTTCCAGTCTTGACCAGGTTATTAGGGAGCAGATGGAAAAGGACATCTGGCGAAACTTTAAGACCTGATGACCTCCTCATCAAACTTTATAAATAACTTCCTGATGTCTTCGTCTGACTCTTTTTCATCTGTATTTGGGAAGGTATTTCAAAATAAAACTATTCCACCCACTCTTTACAAATCCTCAATAACATTTCTGCTGAAGATGGATAAAGTTACCCTCAGCTGTGGCTTTTATCGCTCGATCTCCCTCTTACGTTCTGATTAATTAACATCTCGAGGCCTCTCTTTCCCTCATAATCTCTCCTGATCAAACTGGTTTTATTAAAGGCAGGTATTCGTTTTTCATTATTAGGCAGCTTTCTAACATCTTTTATGCACCCCCCAGCTGAGCGGTTGGAGGACTCTCAAGTTGTGATCTCACTCGACGGAGAAAAAGCTTTTGATCGCGCTGAGCGGTAATGCTCAACTTTCACACTCGTTTTGGGTTGGGTCGCAACTTTATGTGGTGGATGTTAATCCTCTATTCGTCTCCTATTCGACACGTTTTCAGCCTTCTTTTTCCTGCACACAGGCACTAGACAGTACTGTTCCTCCACCCTCTTGTCTTTGCACGAATCAGAATATCAAGTGGACACTACATCGTGGCCGTGAGCAGAAGGTGAAATTGTAAGAGGATGATCTCTTGGTTTTTCTGTCCAAGGTCAACCCCTCTATACCGCCTATACCACCAACCCTGGAAAGGTCTGGGGTAACAATCAGGCTACGAGCTGAATCTTTCCAAAAAGAGAATTGCTCCTTGTCAATAAGGCCACTCCTCAAGCGCCCTGAGGCTTCCTCCAGTCCAAGGTGGTCATGGTTCAGTTTACATATCTCTGTATCAAGGTCACCGGAAAGCCCTCTAATCTCCTCCACAAAATCATACATAATCTAATGGAGAAGATAAAACTCTCTCTTAGTGGAAATCTTTCACTAACTGGTAGAATTGATGTAGCAAACAGAATGTTTACACAAGTTTTAATATTAATTTCAGTGCCTACCCATCTTACTTGAGAATAGATAGGCTTATTAGAGATTTTACTTGGAATTGCAAGGTAACCCGTATTGGCAAGAAGCACCTACAGAAACCTAAAAAAGTCATCACCCAGCTGTCCTATGGGTCAAAGTTAAGACAGCGTATTGATTTCCAGCCATTTCAGTATCTTTCCTGTGTTGTCCTTTTCCAGTACGTTAGAGGAGGTAACAGCTTGCTTCTAAGGTACTTGCTTAAAATTTGGGTTCATTTCCGTCAAGTAAATGGACTTAAAAATGAGTCTTGATGGGCCATCTTCATCCAAATATCACGTTTTCTGATCCACATACCACAGTGCCTTTGTCACACCCTCAGCCAGTGCTCTCCTTCACAGCTCTGAGGAGTGGACAACTACTTTGCCTCCTTCACTCAGCTCCAAAATAAATATCATCTTCCAGCAAAACTTCCCTTCAGATACCTCCAAGTCAGTCCAACTGATTCGCTCCTGCACTCCCAACTCCCCTCTTAAAGCCCTGCAACCATAATACACAACATCTTTAATTGGGCTGAGATTTCAAGAGGTGTGATATCGAAGATTTACGGCAATCTCTCTGAATCCCAGGTCCCATCAACAACATGATTGAAAGGCACCTGGAGTGGTGACTCAGGTGAAGGGTTAGATGATTACATGTGGGGCAGAGGACTGGTCAGAATATTTTCATCTTCCTCTCAGCCAGCATTTGTTGCAGTTCAAAATTGTCCAACTGGTCGAAGGCCAAAATAGGCTGTTTCACAATCAGTGTCGACCCTACCTGCACTCGGCCCAAAACTGCATCGGCCACCTAATACCATTCATTTTTTGGGCTGTCCCCTTGTGGCAATATTTTGGGACGAGATATTTAAGTGTCTCTCTGATATATACAGCGGTACTACTCCACTCTCTCTGCATCGGCTTGCCGGGTGTTCTCTCCCATCACTGTTGTCCAGAGCGGGGGAATGGCCCTGGCTACACTCTTTGCTAGAAGGGTTATTTTAAATTGGAAATCATCTGCTGCTCCACCACTGAGACACTGGGTTGGAGATCTGATAATATCTTCAGGGCTGAAAAATATCAGATGTTTGCTCATGGGCACATGTAACCTTTTTGCTAAGACCTGGGACCTTTATAAAATTTACCTTGGAACAATACATTTCTAAAAGAGAAGATGGGAAGGACAATGAGAGGAAAAGGAAGGGAGAGATTAATAGTTAACCCTCTGCCCTCTTTCTTTTTTCAACTCTTGTTTTCACTTTCCTTCGATTTATTGATTTTTACAAATCAATGAACCTTTTTAAATGTATCTTTACACTGTTTTGTATACATGTGCCCCTGTATGTGTACAGGCATGTAGGTTGTATATACACAGGATTGAAGCATATAGATGTGCATGTGTACAAGATTTTCTCTTCCGACCTTCCTTCCAGTTCAGTGATGCTCTATTATCTTCCCTCCTTGTCCTCCTCAAACTGGAAACTATTATTCGCGTAATTGACAAACCTGATAATTACCTTTTGACGTAAAATGTCGATACTTTGTTCTGTCTGTATACAGAAAACCAATCTAAAAAACTGAAAATAAGGCACTGCAATACATCTGCACATATCATGTTGTGTAGAATAAACCACAATGCAGCATGTGAATATAAAGCAAATACCACCGTAACCAATGGTTTCATATTCAGAGGTGAAAATCAAAATAGACTGCAGATAATATTAAGACTGATGATCAATAAAAGACCCACATGCAGCACGTACATGCAAACGCAACAGACAGAGAATGATGGGAAACTAATCTAGTATAACAGAGAGAAAAGTTCACCTTGAACGTCACCGTCAACGAGTGCATCTGAGAACATCCCCACGCAGCATGAAGTCAAGAATAAAAAAGTCAATTAACCTTGTATCAACAAGACTGTCATTTGATGAGTAAGAGCTAATTTTACATTTTGGAGGAAAACAAACCGCGCTGGTGTTTCACGCTGAAACCCTGCTTTTACCTGTTTTAAATGACTACCTTCACTTCTTTCTTCAGCTGAAAAACCATTATTATATATTATTGAAATGTGAAGAAAGCTGTGATTTGTATAATCCCTGTGCTACAAAATAACTGTGGCTGTCAGTGTTTGTCCGGGCTAGGTATTTATGTACCGGAGATACCTTAAAAGGTGCAAACAGAGGATGGATGAGCACAGTTTGGCTGCTTGCTGTTGCTGTAGGGGAAAAACTGGTTGGCTCCAGATTAGGACAACATATTTGTTTGGTTAGAAAACACTAGCCTTGTTAACTTGTTATTGTCGATCTATTAAAAGGACGACACATAAACAAGTTTGGGCAGGAAGGTTCTCCAATAATTACTTCCTGACACACACATATGAACAAACAAACACACACACACACGCAGAGCCTCAGTGATAATATTCATGTCTGTGATTAAATTGCATACCTGAGTATTATAATTTACTCCAAGATTCTAATAATACAATAATAATAAGGACACTAACAACTGGTACACTTGATTCTTGCTTGAAGTGAAAACCACATAACAAATGCTTGTTTTAGTGACTTCCGGTGGTTAAACTAATTACCTTGCTGATGTGGGAGTGTTGGTGCTCCATGAAATCACAGTTGAGTGTAATTACAGGAGCAACAGATTTTAAATCTATAACCACAGAGGGCAGGGAAACTGCCTGGTATTTATAAGATTCTATATTCTCCCTCCTCAGAAACCAGTTAAAAGATGTTTTACCTAACAGTCATACAGGATATTCATACATAGTGTGAGGTGGATGTGATGCTAAAAATGCTCTGTGTTTTTTTCTTCAATTTATAAAATTAACTCATATATCCTTTAAAAAACAGAGCACTGCATGGCCACATATTAGCTATAAGGTCAGATTTTGTTTCCTTTTTTTATTGTTAACAGCAAAACTAACCATTAGTAGAAGGCTGCTGTCATACTCTGAGTTTATATTTGTCTTCTTGCAGGATCCATGTTTTGGCTACACACTGGATAACCACTGACCTCACAGTCGCCGTTTGCTTTCGGTGTCATGATGTAACAGAGTAAAGCAACAAGCCGACAAAATAACAAACATAAATGTATCACTGTCTACACGCAGCTGGCAAAAGTCAAAGAAGTATCAAAAGTCAAGGAAGGAAACACAAAATACCAATGACTTTAAAGGGCTTAAACTAATATGTTTTTGCATTAACTATTTTTATAATATACTTTTTTGAGACATTTTTTTTTCCAATCAGAGTCCAGGCATGTGCACCACTCATACTCCCACACATACAAACATAAAACAGTGATCTTCTCTGATCGACAGAGGATGTTTTGGTACCAACAATTTTGCCCTTAGACTTTTTTTTATATATAAAATGTGGATGCACTCTAAATAGCAGTGTGTGTGTGTGTGTCTTTGTGTGTGTGTGAATTGGAGCACCTGCGAGGCTGTCAGGTCTTGTCATTCTCTCATAAATGTCGTAACTCTGGGGTCCGTAGGGGTCGGTGTTGTGGAGCATGGTGCGGGGCAGAGTGGAGCTGTAGTGTTGGGGCACGGCCGTCATACTAGCCCTGACCGGAGACGATGAGTGAGTAGGCTGCTTAGTCAGTGGAGGGTTCACGTTGTCCACCATTGTCAGAGGCGAACCCATGCGGCCCGATGATGACCCTGCAGAGGCCTGGTAGGGTGAGGTGGTGCGGCTAGCGCTGCCAGATCGTGAGTTTGTGGAGCCCATGCGTCGCAGGGCAGCCGGGGAGTTTTTCTGGGTGGAAAAGGGTGAACCGCTGCCACCGCCGCCGACGCCGCTGGTACTGGAGCGCTGGGCGGAGGGCAAGGTTGTAGAGTAGATGCTGGAGAGGGGTTTGGGTTCCGTTACAATGGGTGAGCCGTAGGCACTGCCAACTGAGGTACGCAGAGAGCCGCGGGAGGGAGACATACTGCTGGCGTAGGCTGGCGAGTGAGAGCGAGAAGGCACTGAGCTTACCCTTCGCATAGCACGGCCAGGCACTGCTGTTGTGACCGCATGAACCTAAAATAAAAAGACGAAAAAATGGCATTTCTTATCTGTTACTTTATTCCATAGGGACCTAAAAAAATATATTAACCACAAGTTGTACTCTCTGCCTTAAACTGACTTGGGCAATGACAATGACATTCAAAATAACACAGCATTACATAAACCAATTCATTACAGGGCATGACTTTACTCTGGGCCAAATCTGTTTTCTCTTTTCCACCCCCCTCTATAGTGTGACAGCACCATTTGGTTTCTCAGCAGTCTCTATGTACAAAGCTGTATGAAGCGTGATTAGGTTGCGGTGCTTAAGTGCTTTTAATCCTTACATTGACACTCACAAAGACCACACATGTAACAGCATCTTTGTGCAAGTAAATTTCCTGAACCTTTGAACACTGCATCAGAGATAAGATGTTTGATGAAACACATTTTGATTTAACAAACAACCATATGTTGTACATGCAGTTACGGTCAGTACCTGGGCTGAAGCCTGGCCCTCAGCCTTGGCATTCCTTATCAGCGTGCCAGTGCCAGCGCCGGGAAAGGAGTGCTGCATCCTAAGCTCAGCCTTTCCCAGGTTCTGGCTGCTGAGGTAGCCGCTGCTGGCATCCTGATAGCCACTGTCCGAGTAAGAGTTCATCTGTGTTGAGCTACATGAATTCCCTGCGGACCCTGAGAGAGAGTGACAGACACAGACAGGCAAAAATGAAATGCAGAGAGGGAGGACAGGGAAGGGTTAGAGACACAGAAGACAGACGCATCATAAAAGGTTTCATAACAGACATGACCTTTACCTAGATGGCCTTACTAATGACAAATGGCACAGCAGGGGGATAACAGTCCTACCACCCTATGATTTAGTGTACCGTGGTACATCATCCAGCCTTTCGTAACCTGTGATGAGGGATCAGTTGTTATCGTTGTGACTCAACGGATCAGGAAACAGTTGCAAAAGTGACAGCAGACTTCCTGGTTTATGAAAGGAGGAGTAAAGATACTGGCTGTTTGAGGCAGATACCAATACGGAAATTTAGGGAGTAAAACATTCAAATATTGGTATATTGGCCAATATTTTTTTTTATATATGTACAAAGAGTAAAAAGTGAAAATAATAGAGTCATTGCTCATTGGTCAGATTATTCATTGTCATGGTCTCTGTTTTCACTGTTACGCTGATGACATTCAACTATACATTTCCACTAAATCTGTTAACTCCCAAACCTATGCCACCCTTTCAAACTGCCTTTCTGATATGAATCTCTGGATGCAAAATAATTTTCTTAAACTTAACACCAGTAAATCCGACATCCTCATCATTGATCCCGATTCCCTCACCTTCCATCTTTCATTTGATAACTCCTCCCTGTCACCTTTGCCCCATTGCTGAAACCTCAGCGTCATTTTTGACATTAAACTCACCTTCACCCAACACATTAATTCTGTCACAAAAACAGCCTTCAATCATCTGAAAAACATCGCCCGCTTCCGCCCTTCTCTCTCCCTCCCCGCAGGAGAAACCCTCATTCACGCCTCTATTACATTACACATTGACTACTGTAATAGCATCCTTTTTAGTACCACCACCAACATCCTCAGTAGACTACTACGCCTGCCTCCTCACCCACATCACCCCTGTCCTTCAAAACCTTCACTGGCTTCCTATCCCATACCGCAATAAATTCATAATCCTCCTACTCACCCATAAAGCCCTCCATAACCAGGCCCCCTCTTACCTCAAAGACATGCTCCACCCCTACACCCCTACATGTACCCTCCGCTCCGCTAATGCCAACCTGCTAATCGTTCCCAGGACCAAGCACCAAACCTGGAAGGATAAGGCCTTCTTTATCATCGCCCCCGCCCTCTGGAACTCTCTCCCACAACATATCGGTGACACCACAGACGCAGTAATTTCCAAATCCAAACTAAAAACTCACCTGTTTCGCTCTGCTTTTCTCACTGAAACCTTTATATTGATATCTTGTGTTGTTTTTATCTGCTTGCTTGTATCTGTGCGTGGTCTACTTTTGCATTAGTTGATTTTATTGTTCTTTTATCCTGTAAAGCCGCTTTGAAGACACTTCTTGACTGTGCACCACCATCTGTGCAGCTGTAATGCATGCTCTGCTACATGTGCTGCAGATAATGCAGACAATACTGTGAACAACGGTGGGAAAAAAAGCCATTTCTAAAGTAGCCCATGAACTTTTTCTGTATCGAATTCTGTAAAAAAACACATTTTCATACTGACACGTATACGCCAATACATCTGACAGGCAAGCATTGGCCAACAAACAAGCTGGCGGATGGCATTGGACGGGCTCTTAAAGGAAATTGACATCGGTGTCGGGGGACAACACAGAGGCAGGAGAAAGGAGAGGGTGTGAGTTAGAGAAAAGAAAGGCCGCAGAAGAAAGAGAGAAGGCAATAACAGACCCTCACTTTCATGAAGGGAGGACTGCTCCGGGGAGTACAGAGACACCTGCTCTGACTCAGCCCTGATGCGGTAGCTGGGCGACTGGGAGCTGTCAGTCACCCGAGACTTGGCGTCGCCTGAGGTGGAGGCATCTGTGAAGACATAGCAGAGCAGAGAGTCAGACAGAGGCTAAGATCTATGAAACAATCATAGAGTGCAAGATTTGGAATTAAACGATTACAATAGTCATTAAAGCAGTCAACAAGTTCTGGAAACAACGAAAATACACAATCATTTCTGCCACATTAGTTTTACAATCGTGTACAGTTGGAATCATTAAACTTTACTGCCTTACTAATTTGGGAAGTCAAAACTGGGTAGCATGTCACCTTAACTCAGCCAAGAGTTTTACTGCTCCAGCATTTCCCTACATCCCCCTTGTCTTTCCATGCATGACAACTAGTGTGGCACACAGTAGTTGGAATTAGCTGTCTAATGTCCCAGTGCACAGTGTTTCCCTGTAGTGACAATCTAGTTAAGCGTGACCGGAGTCAATGGGTTCCTGTGCAATCGCTAGGACAATACACAAAGAATGGAGGCAAACGAGGAGGCAAGCATTGGCAGTCAGGGTCTGTCAAATCCTGCCTAGTTGGCTAATGTGTGAATGAGAACTGAATCCCACGAAGAAGACGCCCGGCTGCCAAAGCTGACCTGTTGCATAAATCTGCTGACACACACTACCAGTTTTGTTTGGCAACCTGACATCTTGCACTCCCACCTCTGGACATCTAAGGGTGCTCGGCTATTTACAAATGAGATTGACTCAAGCCAGATTAAAGCGGGGTCTCCGGCAAAGTTGTCCGAACAGATAACGGGCACGGCCTGCTGTGAGAAATCAGTCCCAGCGTGTCCTTGGTAGTGACTTTAGTAAGTTCAGTTTTTATCAAAACCTCCTCACTTCTATGTGTTACTTTTAGCAGTACAGCTAATTTAATACATGACTATATATACAATTAAAAAAACTTTATATAATTCAGTTTCTGTCTCTGTTTAGTTTGCTTCGTTGTCCACCCACTCACATTATCTTATGTGCGATCTTTCTCGTTCTTTGACTTTCTTTGTATTTTTAAAAAAAGCACACATTCCTAGTTACAACTGGGGAGAAAACAAATTGCGAAATATGTTGGGTAAGTAATGGGAAAAGGTGAGGCAGAACTAAAGTTCACAACAAAGATCTGATTTGAAACCATTAACATTTTATGATACAAGCGACTTGCCGAAGTGTAAACAGTAAAACAACGAGACAGTTCTGTCTGTCATGTAAAACCAACAGTGTTTTTATTCTGTGCTTTGACCCCGTTTGATAAATGAGACGACAAAAAGCCAGAATGGAGGAGGAACAGCAAGAGGGAGGGAGAGAGAGAGACAGCAAACACAGAGGAAGACAGGAGCCTTATTCATAAACTGAAGATGATCTATGTGTGGCAGGGGTTTTGGCATTCAAACTTAAGATTACCATATTTTACAACTTCATGTTGACTGTGCACACATGACATGTCCACTGTGGATAGAGTACTTTTTTCCCTCCAAGACACTAAAGAAGAGGAAAGGCTGTCACTTCTCACATTCACAGCTCTGTGATGAATTTTACAACTTATTTTACAGTTGCACGTTTATCTCTGCTGCCTGCCCTGGCTTCGGTAATCCCAATAGTAGTTGTTTAAGCACCCTGTTCCCTCTAATAGGTTTTCCAATCTATTAACACTGCGTTAGATAAAAGTGTAGAACACTGCTGCCCAGTTTACACACTGAAGCAGAACCCAAACAGAAAATAACTTTGTCCGTATCTCTTTTATTCCTGTTTCCTCACACAGATTTTTTCTTTAGGTATTTCCTGAACATCTTTTAGGTCCCCAGTTAATTTGTGTGTTGGAAAATGATGCAGAAACTGGATTTTCAGAAAAATATCTATGAATAAATTGTGACAGTGACACCACATGAGAAAAAGTGGGCAAGCTTGGTTAATTTTAAAAGTAATAAATATGGATTGTGACACTGATAACGTCGAAAATACATATTCATAAGCACGTAAACGACTATCATGTCTATAGTTTTTGTGCCTGCAAGGCATCCGAGGGGTGAGGTGGGATCCAAATGCAGGTGTCTCGGTCAGTGACTGATGTAAGCCAATAATATCTAACATAATTATCCACTTCACAATGGGATTATATTTGCTATTACATATCAGTCTGTACCAAAAGTTAGCAGGGATTCCCTCCATATTCTTTTAATTTCTGCTATAATGTCTAGTAAAACAGATAAAGCTGTATATCAATGTTCCAAAGCATGCAGATTCTGCAGTGACTTTTTTTTATTAAAAATGCTGTGGGGTCCTTTTCAAACAAGACACTGACATATCGAACTGCCAGCATAATAGTGCATCCCTCAAAAAGAATAAGTAGCTAAACAAAAAGAGACAAGGGACAGAAACGGAGAGAAATCTTTTATTCTGAGGTGTCTATCCTCTACTCTCAGTGGACATGAGGTGTGACTGCTCTGACATTTCCTGGGGCTAAAAGACTTGTTGCTACAGAAACACTTCTATCCTAATCTTCCAGACAGCGGAGACATACGGAGGCTCAAGAGGCCAATAAGCCTCGCCAAAAAAAAAAGAAAGTGTGGCCCATTACACTCTGCGCCAGACATTTAGAGTTTAATTCATTTAGATTGGAAAAAGTACATTACCACATGTGACTATCATTTATCATCTACAGTACAATGAGAAATCAATACAAAGCAAAACAGCGATTGTGATTAGTTCCCCAACTCTGGTCTAACACTAATGAAATGTATTCAGCAAGGAAATGGGAAGCGAGCAGCAAATGAGAAAAGCGTGTAGTATTAATATTCCCAGTGCATATGTACAAGTATAACCCCCCGTAGGCTCTTCTGACAGGATCGACAATAAAAGATTAATGGCCATTGCAGAAATTCAGCATTTCACTATGCAATTAATAAGCCGTGAAAGACATTAGTAAATTTAATTTATTATCGGTTATCTCTAAAGGATCCTTCAAAGATGTGGGTTAAACAAACACAGAGCGACGGGGTCAGACAGAAACCCTTCCGCTACCTGTCACCGGTGCTGCTTCGTCTGTGTAGGCAGAAATAGCTTAAATAAGTATTAAAACAAGAACAAGCCCGGGGCTGTCCGCTGCATGGCTGACAGAGTACGTATTAGGAATGATTATTGTGAAAATGTAAAACATGCCTGTGCCGCGCTCCGTGTACACACAGAAACACACACTCGCACCCCTTTTCGTGCTAAGTGAGAACTGAAAAGCACTTAGCCCAGCAGTTATGACTTACTGATGTTACGTGTATGGCTACTTCATCACGGTGATACTTAACAGAACTGTCTACTTCACTTCACATCACTCACAGTGGACCTCATAAGGGAAATAAAGAATATGAGAGCTAATGGGGGGGATTTATGCCTGTTAGCGGTTATTGAACATTGACTAGAGGTCTTAATGGGTCTAAAAAGAAATAATCGGGGTTCAAACGGGAACGGAAATGAATGAATCCTTTGTGAATGTACTCTAGCTTCCTACACAGAGTGGATACACAGGTTGCTTCAAACCTGCAGAGAGCTAACCTAAATAAGTATTGAAACGGTGTCCGGAGCAATAAGTGTCCCTGAGAAAGTAGGTGGCCTCGTGGCCCACTACGCTAACAGGTCTGGGGAAAGACTGACACTCAAACCAATGAGTGTAAAGGACACTAAATATGCTTTAACACATGGTACAAATAATAATAAGAAAACAGCTTTGATTAAGAAAACAATAGCAAGTGAATAATGTTTGAGTGTGAGCTGACATACCTGCAGTTCTCCAAGGCAGGGACTTCTCAGACGAGCTGTGTGGAGGGAAAAACAATAGACGGGAAAGTGAATACATGCACTACAAACCAGAAACGCCACAATGAAATGTAAGTGAAATCATGTAGAAGAGACTCCTTGGGGCTTCATATGCTCTTCCCTTGGGGCTTTCGCAACAAGATCAGAGATGGTAATCAATGTGTTACAGATAAAAACAGCTAGAGGTGCAGAGCATGCCGCCAAAGTGAAGATTTAATGTTGTAATGTCCAATCCTGTCATCTCTGTTTATCAAGACCTAAAGGTATCTCTGGTGTCAGCTAATGTTTTGCTTGAGCATTGGCAAAAAAGTTACAAATGTAGAGCTGGAAGCTGTTTTTCACATTCAGCTTTAAAAAAACAAACAAGTTAAGTCAATAGCCGACGGATGGAATACAACCTGATGGGAGCTAAAACTGAACGCTGATATGTGAGGAAAGCTCCTAAAGTAAATCAAAAGTGATCATAACATTACGTTCACAACACTCCGTCTTCAGGCTCAGCGGCCTGACGTTCTGGCATAATCCTGACATGCATGCCAGTGTTTATTCCAGTCAGGAGAAAATTTCACAGAGGTAGGGAGTCTCCAGCAAATAAAGCAGGAGAATAATGGTGCAGCCAGAGGGTGATCACAGTTTGTGTCTATTATTCAGGGATAACACGGAGAATACCAAGCAACAAAAACAGAAAGAATCTAGTGACAGCGTGAAGTGACTAATGATGAATGGAGTCCGGCCCAGCGAATCAAACTTCAGTGTGTGAGCTCTGAGCAGGACGGCATAAAATTCACCGCCCAGGACACAATAACAACGACTGAAAAGATCCAGAATGAATTTGCAGAATCTCCATATTGTCACTAACCTTAATTGCTCTGCTACGCTCTGGGTTTGTGCAATTTTGATATCTAACAAGTACAATAAATACACTGTTTGATCATTTTGATTGCAGCGTTTTAGTTTGCAACTTCATGTTGTTTATCTCTGTTTTGGTGACTTTGTTTACTGTTGACTTGAGCAGATTAATTCACTAAACACACTTACGACTAAACGCTGCCTTCTGGCCCTTTTGTGTAACGTTAAAGCTAAACAAATGTAGCAGACATCAATGATAGGCTGCAGCTTGTGGTGGAATATTTTCCTGGCTACCACATGCACTGAATTATTCTAAATTATTACGACACGCTTGGGGGAGAAAAAAAAAAGAAAAAAGAAAAAAGAGCGGAGTCAGGACTCTTCGGTCCACTTGTAGGTTTATTGTACAGAGAATACAAACAAACCGAGCTGCTCTCGAAAGCAACTAAACGATGCCACATAATTCTTTAACCTAAATACAAATAAGGCCCACCTGTGTGTCACAGTCGTCTCTCCTCGTGCTCAGCAGCTGGATGTCATGTTTAAATCACAGCTTAACACAATCACTGTTCAACCTATCTTGCGTCCTGAACATCGTGGCCTTGCACAATGTCCTGAGCAGCTGAAATGACGCACATGGGCCTTACAAAACAATCTCTTGGACAGTTCACACAGGGAATTTCCTGACATATTATAGATTCAACCTTCTGATCATTTACGACCATTCCATTTAGCTTATGTGATGATATATTTTATGCCTGTACCTACATTAATGTGGTTTAATGTATATTATATGTGAGCAGATGGCCTACATGGTTATATACTTTACTATATTTTGCAAATGAGCTTTACTACCTACTGATGCTAAATGTATACCATGTGTATTGAATCTTTTGAGGGGGGAAAGCAGGGAGAAGTTACAGTCCATTTGCTGCTCTTAATTTCCTTTTTCTGTTAGATAAATAGAAGTTTTTCTTCCTCGTACCTCGAATGAAGTACTGCTGTACTTAGTTTTACACTTGTCATTGGTCACCATTTACTCAGAATTTCATTGCTCATTTCTGTACCAAATATCACAGCAAGAAGGCCACCGGGTCGCGTCCACGTGAGGACACCCGGGATCTTTCTGCGTGGGGTTTGCATGTTCTCCCTGTGCAGCGTGGGTTCTCTCCGGGTTCTCCGGCTTCCTCCCACACAGTCCAAAAACATGTTGAGGTTAACTGATGATTCTAAATTGTCTGTAGGTGTGAATGTGAGTGTGCTTGGTTGTCTGTCTCTAAGTGTAGCCCTGTGATAGACTGGTGACCTGTTCAGGGTGTTCCCTCCCTTCACCTTAAGTCGACTGGGATAGACTCCAGCCCCCTGTGACCCTAGTGAGGATTAAGCGGTGTATAGATAATGGATGGATAATGGATGGATGGATGGATGTACGAAATACGAGCTGAACTATGACATCCTCTGTAGCAAACTCTAAAGTAAATTCAAACTTAAAGAAAAGTAAATTACAGCAATCTTGCAGGAAATACATTGCACTCTAGTGATTATAGTTAAAGGCTCAGCAGAGGTCAAAGTGCACGGCGGACTCACAAGCCACCGTACGTCTTAACAGCCCCCTAATCATTTCAAGTAGCTATGAAAATACTTTCTGACCAGGGAAAAAGCAATTCACTTTCTCAGAGCCATTTTTTCCAAGGCTGGTTATTATAACAGACAGAGGCTAAGCGGGAGACCTTGGAGCAGTGTAACCACCCTTTTCTTTTAATATCTTCTATTTGCTGGTCATTACTATCAAGCACTCAGTGGTGCTATTGCTTGCTATTTTTTCCATCTAAGGTGTCGCTAAATGAGCTTTAAGAAGCGCGGCTCTCAGAATTTTAATGAGCACACAGGCAATTAAAAAGAGGAAGTTGGGCAAGTTGTGCTCCGCTGAACCATGGCAGATAAAGTAGAAGAATGGCTACCATAATGATGATGCGTCATGCGTGCTGCATGTCGACCAGCAGGCTGGCTGAAGGCACTGAAGTGACTGTAAAACTGCCAGGGCTGATACACAACAGGTCCAACCCCCGACAGGACACTTTATTTCCCATCAATCCCCTCGGCTAGTGAAAGACTGGCTGGATGGGAGGCCACATCTTTTAGGAGTTTTGCCAGAGGTCAGGTTTGATGACCACCCCCTGTATGCTCATAGTAATGAAGGAGGTGGCCGGCTCTAGAGGTGTCGTGAAATGTAATGACTCCAATCAAAACCCTTGTGTGTGCCGTCACCTCTGCTGTTGTCCTGCTGTGCCATTGAGCCAATCAGTGTGACCCCAATGTTTAAAAGACGATCTCCTTTCACACACAAATATCCATTGACAACCGTTTCATTTGTCCTTCTCTGGCTTTGAAAAAAGGTGTGAAAATGGTGTTACATGTTTTCTTTATAGGGTCCTAGGAGGTGGTCCCAGCTGCTCAGTGGGACAAGTGTCGGCTTTTGCATGTGCTCGACGAATGTGAGAATATCTGTTGTAGCACGCAAAACATTAACACCGGATTACCGACATTGTGCACTTGTGTTAATGTTAGGATGGGGCTATAAATAACCTGGATAAATGGAGAGACTTATATATTCACCCATTACTCAACTCTTAGCTGTCGAGAGGTTTATTTTAAGTGTGACAAACAAAACAGAGTACATGGCGCCGGCTTTCAGGCTAATAATGCTCAAGTATTTTTTTCTTTTTTAAAATCACCAACAGACAATGAATAGCAATGGCATATGGAGAGCGTAATATAAAATAGAAGAGCATAAAACTACAAGCTACTAGAAAGAGCCTTGGTTCTATTATCAGTTATTTTATTTATGGGAAATATTTTGGGAGACAATCGCCTACTTACAACAGGACAGCTCCTTATTCAACATTTACTGGCACTTTGGCATTTGGCTTGTTTGATCCACCGACAACTACTCTGAAAAACACTCCTTTGTTTGGCAGCTAAATGTCACTGATAAACCAGGGAATCAAGACAATAAGCTGAAAGCTGCACAAAACAGACATGGCTGTTGATTTTATACTGCGACTCGCACACAAAACACTTTCACACGATAAGGAATCGTTAGAATGAGTAAAGAACAGCTGCTCGGTCTTCTAGCTTCTTGTCCTAAATTCATCTTGATGAGGCGCAGTTCTGTTAAGTGTTTGTCATGACTGGCTGAGTGAATAAAGAAACAACCGCAGGAAAGCAGGTATGTCACCGTTATCCCTGAATACGATCACTGGTGTGGCTTCGATACAGTAAAATGAAATCTAACAGCAGCACTTCTCAAAGAGGAAATGAAAGTAAACAGCCTGGCAGTGTATATTTTTGTCCACCTTTATGGCAGCACTTACAGTCGCTGTATACCTGCACCCTCTAAAAAGGGAAAAGGGGAAATGGACACTTAATCGTGAGTAGTGCAAGCTGCTGGTAGTAAGTAGGTGGGCACTTTTTGCAGGTATGCAGGCTAGAGTGCTACAACACTCTGTCGGAAGCAAAGGGCTTATTACCATAAATCCAGAAAAGACCACAGAGAGCCATTACAGCCTCTGTTGAAACAAAGTGTCATGTATCCAGATATATCCCAAATACATTAGGGCCCACTTAAGAGTGCACGCAGCTCGAACCTGACATCACAAAGCGTATCAGTTGGCCATTTGTGCACAATATGCAAACAGCACCTCAGTTTCTTTACACTACATTCAAGCCCTTTAAAAGCAGCCTCCATGTGTGTATGTGAGAGATTTTAGGTATTATATATAGGGCAGAGGTGGAGACATGCAGTTAAGCTGCAACCTCTGTTAACCTTAGACCATGCTTACACAGAGGGCGTAGAGCAATAATACTCAACGTAAACTTGATTGATGCCCCTGAGTCGAATCTACAAAGAGGCTGCACAAGTAGCCTACGACAGCATTTATATCTGTGCGCTGTTGTGTTGCACTGCGCTGCAAATACACCGCCAAAACGCTAGTTAGTGGCGGGGTCTCTACTCAGCTGAAACTGAGTGAATCATGTTGGAATTGAAACTCATAATTGTTTAACTTTTTTTCCTTTTTTAGCAAAGTTACTGAATGCTAATTAGTAGAGCAATGAAAACGTAGAAAACAGCACACAGATACATCGGTAGAATACTGCCTGTTGTGTTTGCATTGTAAACATGCTACATACAAACACAGTTCATAACACATTACTTACTGTTTGAACAAATCAAACACGACACGCGTCACTGGGACATGTAATTACATTTGTGGGGAGGTCGCATATCAGGCTACAGCCGTCCACTGCTACAGCGTAGGTTCAACCGAGAACCATAAATCAAGCCTGGTGGCCTGTGGGCCTGACGGGATGCCAAATTACCTGCAAACAATTTCTTAATTCACAATAAAAATAATCAGACTCGTAAATGTTAAATAATGTCTATTACTCAGTTAATTTGAAGACAATTTCAAAGACAGATGAGTTATGGACGTTTAAATGTTCATTTACTTTGTCTGGTAAGTATTTTTGTTTTGTTACTAACTGGCTCTGCCCTGCTGTCATTTTGTAATGTGGCCTCCAGGCAAAGCAAACCGAGTATCCCTGATGTAGCGTGAGCAGCACGTTAACAGAGCAGCAGCCGCTCCATCTGTGTCTACGCAGGACACGTTCAGTATTGAGATGTAAGTCATGTGTGCAGGAAGCGCTCAGAGCTCAACACACAAATTCTGTCCATATATGTGTACAACACAGAAAAGCACACTTGGAGCATAAAAATATACTCCAGCATGCCTTTGCGGGCAAATAAAATGTAAGCTGTTATGTGGCACTGTAAACAACTGGACTGATTAAAATTGTAGCGTGTCTGTTCCATCAGACGTGCAAGACGCACGGCAGAAAAATGCAGCTGGAACTCTTTCTGTGGCACATGGCGTCAGTGACATTAGCAACTGCCAAGTCCTTGGTGCATAAAAATGGCTCTAAATGAAGACTGTGGACAATTAGCCACTTTTATTCCAGTGGAAAATTCTAAATACTGCAGGAAGCAACGGTGAAAGAAGAAACCAAACTGAGATGATTAGATAAATTGTGTACTCAAAGGGCCCTTACTGAACTTTGGGTGATCATCAAGCCTCCAGTATGTCACCAAAGTAGTCAACACCTTCACAGCGCTGTGCTTCTCAAACGACAAATGGCGACTAAGTGCTTCACTGACAGGAGCGGAAGTCACTTAGTGGCCAGAAGCCTACTGTTCATAATCCCACTGACCCAGTATAGCTTCATGACTGGATACCAATTAGTCATCAAAGCCTTTGGGTGCAGTCACACCTTAGTGGTGACCACATGACCCAAAACATGATCCAAGGTGCACGAATCATTTACAATGTCCTAACAACATATCTATACACCAGCAATTTTATGCAATTGAAACTTCTGAGGAGAAATATGGTACGCATCTATTGTCTATATACTTTTCCATCTCATCTTTTGCAGAATGCTTGCTTGTGAAGCCCATTGGGACACTGCATGTGATACTGAGCTTTTACAAATGAACCTGACATGTCTGAGCCACAGCAGACAGGACAGAATGTGTGGTCACTGAGGTGTGATGATCAGGCAGCCTAGTGTCTTTGCTGATGAAGTGGGAACGAGTTCCGAGAGCAAACTCAGAAGCTCTTCCACACCGACAGCAGTGCTTCACTGAGCAAACAACACCTCACTATCATGCTCATTCTCACACACAAATGCATGCTGTCACTGGTAATCGTACGCTTAATATTTGCCCTACAAAGACAGATGTATATGTTTTAATTTCAGCTCAGCTTAAAAATAGCTTCAGTGAATCTACAAGGACACATCAGAATATCCAAATGGTGCGCCTGTATGTCTGAGTAGCTTACATACACTGGAGTAATTCTGTCTAATTCAAAATAATAAAACAGGAGGAGACATGTTTAGACTACGGTCCAATCATATCTGAGCACACTGGGTTGTTCCATCACGATGTTAAAATGCCATAAGGTTACACTATGGAATATGGCCACTGCTGTGAAGGATGGAGAAGCCATGTGTTGGACTGTGACTTAGTGTGTGTATGTGTGCGTGCAATCCTCTCATTACCTGCTGCTACCAGCGCCTGGTGACTCGGCCCCGAGTCTGCATCTTTCCAGCTGATTGGCCACAATCTGCCTCTCCACTTCCAGCTCCCTGGTTAGCCGCTCAAACTGAAGCTCCTGCACAACACATAACGAGAAGAGACATGGCACTGAAGGTCAGGAATAGATCAGAGAGCTTTATGTATTTCTATTGACAAATATGACAAATGTGAAGTCAATATGAGGGAGGCAGGTTGGCACTTGACATCTTGCTCCAACTGCATTGTGCTCCATCATGGTATGTAGGTTAATAACGCTACAATATGGAGGTTTAAGACGGTGCAAGCAAACAAACTAATTCCAAATGGAAATGTTTCCTCGCAAGCAGCTTAGGTACACACATGCATGCACACAGACACACACAGACACACAGTCTATATGGCACTGCCATTTTTCCAGCCCACATAGAGAGATAAGCGGCACTTCAGTGGGTGATATTTAGCCTTGGTGGCCCTGTTCCTATGGGAGTTAAGTAGAAATCAGCATTTGACTAATTATCTAGCCTGAACAAGGCCATTACTTGCACCGCTCTCAAGCGCCAAGCACTGCATCATGACACTCATAAGGCACACACAAGTTCTTTTCTACACAGAACAATAGTGACATACTTACAGTACGTATATGAAGTATTCACCCTTTTATTACTTTTCAACACCCAATCACGGTCAATATATTTTTTTTGACAAGAGCTTACTAAAAAGGGGTAAACAGATTTTGACAAAGTAAAGTCAGCTGATTAAATATTTAAGGTATATACACCACTGCATAAGTAGTCACCCCCTTCAGGTCAGTATTTAGTAGATGGGTGCATTAACCCTGTGTGGATAGATGTCAGTCAGCCTTGCACATCTGGACACTGCAATTTTACCTCATTCTTCTTTGTTAAACTGCTCTAGCTCCGTTAGGTTACACGGTGATCATAAGTAAGCAGCTCCTCTCAAGATCAGCCACAAGTTGTCAATTGGATTAAGGTCTGGGCTCTGACTCGGCCACTTCAGAACATTCACCTTGTTGCCTATGAACCATTTCTCTGTAGCCTCGGCTGATTCACACATGCGCCATATTCCTTCCATTCACTAATGATGGATTTAACAGCACTCCGAGGGATATTAAGTGACTTGGAAATTTTCTTGCATCCATCCCCTGACTTATTCTTTCCAATAAGCTTCTCACAGAGTTTCCTGGAGTGTTCTTTTGTCTTCATGGTGTGGTTATAACGTGGAGAACTGATTCACCATTGACTGGACCTTACAGATACGGGTGTCTTCATACTATAATGTCACTAACTGTGTGACTTCTAGCACTAGTTGGCTGCACCTGAGCCACTTTAAATGGGTTGAATACTGATGCCATCACTTTGATATTTTAATTATTTGACATTGATGCACAGAAATCTGTTTTCACTTTGACATAAAAGACTTTTTTGTGAATTGTTGTCAAAAACGTGAAATTAAATAAACACGATTTCATTATAAAAAGCAATAAAAGGAGAAAATGTCCAGGGGGGATGAATACTTTTTTATATGCGCTCTCTACACACTCATTTGCAAACCTTTACATCGCTACCGTGGCAGTAGAAAAAGTACATGCACACAGTTATTTCTTGCAAAAAGACCTTGCTCACCATAACTCCGTGCACAGATGGAAGAACCCTAGCCTTGCTATCCTTAGCTGTACCATGTAATGTCCATTACCACGGTCAATTACATTCACAGCCAGCTGCATACACACATCGAGACATACACACACACACACACACACACACACATAATCTGGCTGTCAGCTTCTTTTGTGACCTGTCTGAGGAAATTTAGTCACTCTACAACGCCAAGACCAGCCTACTTTTCACACCTACTCTCCTGTTTTCCCCCGGGGGTCTACTGAAATTTCCCTCAACATTGTAGACAAGCTGTGCTCACCCCTCCCCCAGCTACTGCTTTATACCCTCCACTGCTCACCTCTCCCATACCTCAGTTGAGGATATGTGACGCTTGACTGCAGTGAGAGGAAGCATGCAGGAGGCAAAGCTGCTATGTTCTGTTTCCTTAATGTAATGGCATTTTTTTTTTTTTTAATGTGGCTGGAATATCTGTGCAGCGCCAGGAGAAACTGTATTTATATAGCACTTTACACACAACACAGTTGATCCAGTGTTTTAGAGCCCACAGAGGAAAATAAAAGAGAACAGAAAACACGACAAGCACCAGAGCAAAGATAATAAAGCAAAATGAACACCAACAACAACAGCGATAGATGCATGTAATCATAAATAGAGACAACATAGACCTGCAACCTGAGCTACTTAAGCATTTTTAAAAACCCATTGAGTGAAAATACATTTTAAAGTTGTCTCCTGTCTTTAGGTCTGCAAGACAAAAACAGAGACCACATACCAGTCAGATGCCACCTTAAAAATGTGTATTTATAAAAGCAAACAGTTAAAATTCCCTCACTATTTGGCATGCACATGACTTTACTCTTTCAATTTTATTTGCTTTTTTTTTAAGGTGCCTCTTGCGGACACTAAAGAACGCAGTGTGCTTAACCAGTAAACCACAAGTGGCTGAGTAGATCATATTTTGTATTTCATACCATTATGGTAATTATGTTATTGCCCGGCACAGGCCAGTGTTGATAGGCGGACTCGCCAGGAAATAGCAGGGATCATCCCAATGTCTCCTCATCACTGATATAAATACATGCCTACAAGCTTACAGAGTGCACACACTGGGAACAGGGCAGGGATGGAGTGGGCACAGTGCTGATTTACAAAGAGGAAGAAATGAGCCATCAGTCCTCTGTGTGACACATAACCCCTACTGAGAGACTCAGTCACATGAAAATTGCCAATTTCAACTCATCATTCCAACCAATCATAAGCGTTTCCACTTTTACTTTTCCTAAGACAGATGGAAACTCAGTGAGAATGATGAAAACACCAAATTTCTAAACTATATATGCGCAAGTTGTAAAGAGGAGAAGGACTGATTCGATTGCTTTTGATAGAACATTCATTTTAAGCTGTTGGCTATTAGATAATTTGCATTTTTTTTATATAGCAGCAAATCTTGAAATCTTGTGCATACTCTAATAACTCCTCATCAACATGCAAACAGAGTCGGTCCAAAAACTGTCCCAAACACTGAAAATTAGGACCATGCTTGATAATAATCAAATGACAATTTTACACTAACATTAAAAACATCCTGATGCAGCACAGGACTCTGTTGTGAAGCAAATGATTTAACTGCAGCTTATAAACTGTGGCTCTGTGTGTGACAGCTCACTTGTCTGGTGTGAAAAGTACACAGTGTGACTTGCCTTTAGATTGTGATCGATCCTGTCGCTGTGTCGGGAATAATTTATAAGTAATTAATGAAGTCACCCTGATGTTGCATGGGCTAAATGTGTGCAAGGCGCTGACTGCGGAGATGCTGCTGTCTGACACTGCAGGTATGAACTCAGAGGAAAGACGCTCACAAACAGATGGAAGCAACAAACTACATTTACTATAAGAGAGTGGGATTAATCTGATCTGTTCTGTCTTCACCAAGTTTTGTTTTTATGGACGTTTCAGTAAAAGATGTGAAATTGTAAGGCGAAGTAAATGAGAGCCGTATTTAATGATTTCGGAATGCAAACTGTGTGTTGGTGCTGAGTTGTGGGAAAAGTCACTTCTAAATCATCTCACACAGTTCAAACAGTGCTTGCCTATCCGTTATTGAGACAGCATGCAGTTCAGACTTGTTATGGAAATGTTACCATGTCTGACCTCGTAAGACTGTCGATGCAAAAGGTGCTCACTCTAGAAGACAAGAAGCCGACAGATACCTCCACAATAAAGGAAAAGAGTACATGTGTGAAATGGGCTTAAGTCACACGGCATGACCAGCACTACAACCCAATTCAGACCAACACAGTGAAACCTGCTTTGGGGGGTCTATCTGTATTTGTCAACCCTTGTAAGCCAACCGCTCTTCGTGACATTCCTCTCCACAAGAGTTGCATGTAGGTCACTCTTCCTAATTTGGTGACTTGGTGGCGTTGAACGAGTAAACAGAGAAGTGAAACTGCAACCTAACCTCTCTCTTACTCTTAAATTCTCAGGTTATTCAGCGATGTGTATATAACGGGACACAAAAGCACGGTGACAGCTGCCTCCATCTTTGGTCAAACACATGAAGGAGACATGTATCATCTGCTGTCTGAAGGATGGATAATATAGCGGTGCTAGCTGTAGGATTGTTTTCCACAACAGACGGCAAAAACTTTGGACTAATTCCATACAAATGCACACATACAGCTTGTACACATTTACAGGGCTGCATTACTAAGATGAATTTGCAGAGGAAATAGGAGTTAAGGAGAGGACACTGACTAATAGTGACAAGAGGGCAAGCTACACATGCATGCAGAGGAAAGGAGTGGGTGAGAACATTCAAATACAGCCTCAGTGCTTTCTGATACAAATCTGGAATTACTCGAGTGTGCAGGAGGAGAGAACATAAGGCGACAGCGACAATAGAGGGGGATAATTCATATGGACGCACATATATAAAGGGAGGAAGGGAGAAAGAGAAAATGTGAAAATTTAAATATTTAACACCGTTCACACTGCTTAGGTATGGTAGAGTGCTTAGAATGGGGTCTGACTGAAAGTAGTCATATAGCTGAGTACGGCCTTTATGCAGTTTTACTCTATACTACTGCATGATAGAAATCATTTTGCACGTGAAAAGCTTATTGAGTTGCGCATGTCTTCTGTATTAATGTGTAGCAGATGCTTATGAAAAAAAGATTAAACATATGGTGAGACAAACACCAAACTGTTTTGCCTACTGCCTGAAGGAAGACAGAGATTTCCGAGATTTCCTGCTCCTGCAAATGTCACTATTCTTGGCCCACCACTTCTATGCCTTCTTTCTTCTAAGCTCATAATCCAATTGTTTTGTTTGGCAACGTTTCGCCGTCTCGAGTCCAGCGACTTTATCATAGGCTGCACAGTTAGTTCTTCTTATTACAGTGCTACGTTTAAGCAAAAGCGAGACTGTTATCTCTTTCTTAATGTTCACATAAAGTGGCCGGCCTTCAATCCCACTGATGAGATGTTCTATGATACTGATCAAGCACAGCAGAGAGAGAGACATCTGCTGCAGCCATAAGGCTGTCACTCCTGATATTCAGAGCCTAGCCTATAGCAGGCGGGCGTCCTGCCTGAATGCCTGCCCCAACCCTGCTGTTTCTGAATTTGGAAAAGCCTAGAGACAGTCCACAGGTCTTTTCTCTTGTTTGACAAATTGGCTACTGTCCTGTTCTCACTTGTATAATTACTGTGAGCATCATACAGGCTTTCTTTAAGGGGAGTAGTTTTAGTCTGTAACAATATTTAGGTGAGTGTTAGGCATTACAGTAACATCCATTTAAATGCCAGAACCCAAGGTTTCCCAGCAGAGCATTGCTTGTGATTAAATAATCTTGGTTATTCACATCATCTGTGGCTTTGATGTCTGATTAGTAGCAGGATTGTAAACACTTATGAGAAAGCAGTAAGAGCCAAGATCCAAGTGCCATACTCTCTCCAATCCTATAGCCACACAACAAACAACAATACACCCTTACTGCTAAGTTTATGGCCTCTCAGGTGGCACCATGGATTACTGCCATGCCTCTTTACTATCACATCCTAAGGCTCTTCGTAGCAAAAAGCTGTCTTTCTCTCTCACTCTTTCAAACAGACTTTTTTTTTGTAATTCTGCATGACTCATTAACACTATTAGGAATATGGATCCAATATATCCGTAATTACTTTGTGATAACACAGGAATATGTGCCAAAATGTGGCCCTGGTCTGATGAAAAAGGGACAAGGATCACACTAATAAGTAGGGCTCACATTTGCCATGGACAGAGAGTACTCGCTGCTCTGTGTAATTCATGCATTTTCCATGCTTGGCCTCTACACAGAATGGGACACATCTATTCAGCATAACGATCCACCAAGTCAGGCCAAGCACAGCAGTAATGACCATTAAAAAGGGCTTATGCTTATTTAACGGGTGTGGGCCCAGCCTTGGTCGGTCAGTACTGAGCATGGTGTGGAAGGAGAGGACAGGGACAATAGGTGACTGGCTTTCCCATACCAACAAGGCCCCCGGTGCCTTTATTTGCCACTACAATGAGCCTGTTGGGCCTGATCTGCCTGCAGTCCCAAAGCTGAATCAGATCCTGTCCCCTTGTGTCCTTAGACAGGCCCTAAAGAAACAGATGACACATGACAGCAGACCACGCTGTCGAACGTACACGCTCCCGTGTCATCTCTATGGGTGCTGCTGACAATACAAGACCCATCTGAAAATGCCTGAAGTGGCTTCTGCCCACTGCTGGTTCAGCATAGATAAGAGGCTTACGCAAACACAAACCCTAAATGTCATACGGCTACATTAACATTCACTGACTTACACGTGCCTCTAAACAGACAAACTTCCTGATGTACAGCGGACTTGAATTTAGCACACATAAACAGTTTTTTTTGGGGCATTATCTTACAAACAGGAATACAGCTGCTGTCTGAACCTCTACAGTTTTACTGGAATACACAGTTTACATATTATGTTGATTTCAGGAGTGAAAATAAGTAAGTAGCTCATCATGAAGTATGTAGTATTATTTTGCTGGAATATTGTGTGTGTCAAAGTCATTTTATATTCTCAATCAGTTGCCTAGAAGAGCCCATGTTTGTTGAGTGTTACAACAAGTAACTTCAATCTTAACCTGCCTTACAAGTCCTAACGCCAATCAAGGCCTACTGAGTTCATCTGTTACAAGTAGGGTGCCTACATAATCACTGTTTTCCCCCTTATTGTTTACATCTGTGAATTAGTAGTAACAGCAACATGTGAAGATGGATTCATTTTATCAGAGCAATATTTATCTGTTTTCACTTTAAAAGTGAAAAATAAAATCTGCAATTTTGTTCTGCAAATTTGTATGCCACTGCATGTAGCGGAGCATTGTCAGACAGCTGATTAAAGATGCTAATCCGCAATTAAAGCCTTTGAAAATCCTGTTTTAGTTTTGACCAGTTTCTCAAAAAGATGTATCTGTTTTGCAACAAAGCCTTTTTAAAGGCATAAACCTATCATGCTCAAAGAGGAGGCTGCTGCCTCTGATAAACACAGAGGTGTTATCATCAGCTTTCATGGGACCGATAGTGTGTGATGTAATGAAAAGTCTCTCCGTCTTGCAACTTTCAAACACCTTTCACACATCAGTTTGTGAGGGGGTCTCCAATTGTTGCTTCACTCTTTAAAAAGTTCAATTCAACATTCAACTGGAGAGCCTTGAAAGAACACACTGAACCTTCAATTATATCTTGATGTGTATTTCTGCTTGCAGCTTTCAACTCTGGGGAACATGAATACATTATTCCATACACTTTAATGCATATCCAATGCTTGGCTGCTTTGGGTGCATAATTGTCAAGAATCACTGGAAAAGACCAAATGCATCACTGTCCAAATTATTTCTAGATTTGTAATATGTATGTCCACATAAGGATGCATGTTTACGCCATGTGAGACTCACTATAACTATAGTTAGTGAACAGATGCATCAGAACTTTGTCTTCTGTACCTTCGTCTCTAAACAAAAGACAGCTGCTGTCATTAACCTGCATTGTGGATCATTTTGTCAGACGATGCGGTGACCATAAAATAATTAACTTTCTGCAGGAGCAGCTTGGGGCAGCTGTTTATGTACTAATACAAAGTCAACGACAACTGAAACGCACAATTAAGAAACTATTTCACGCTAGCTGTCAATAATCAAAGACAGTTTCTGTATATGCATTTAAAAGCGAACAAAAGAGCTACGAGCCTGGCAGAAGTGGAGCGGACACATAAAGATAGTGGAGTGGAGGAAAGAGCTCGTCATGCATGGCTCAAGACCAGAACGATACACACAGTTGCACACATGTAGTTGATCTGATTGCCAATCAGCACCGGCGTAGGATGTGTGCTCATTTGTGATGTTCGAGTCCATTTTGCATAACTAGTGCAGATGGCTTTTCCACTTAACCAAAGCATCTACCAGAAATATGTTTGTTCATTAAGTGGCAATGAGGCCTGACAGCTCTGCACCCTCACTGCAGTGTTGCAGACGCATTCCGACGAGAGAACCAACACTGCTGCGCAGTGGGAGAATGACAGCAGAGGTTAAAGGATTTCTGCAGCAGCAGGGACAGAAAAGCAGGCCTGAGGTGTGAGCGAAGAGAACAAGCCTCAGAGCAGCCTCTGTGACCAGACCTGGAGGAACCATGCAGCGTAGTTACTTAAAAAACTGCCACAAAGTCACCTTGTTAAAATACTACGGTTTTAGGAAACTGGCTGCAGCAGTGTGACACCATCCCAGAATTACAATAACTACGTTGCAGAGACCGGCATTTAAAAATACAGTAAAGTGGCTTGCTGAGGTAGGAGAGTGCACAGCTGCAGGCAAAGCTATAGGTGAATCAGAGGGTGAAAATTGCTCTGGCGCCCACAGCTGCAACAGCGCTTTTATACTGTATAAGCTGATAATGTGACAAGAGTCTACAAATATCATTCACTCTCAAATAATAGAAATGCAAGTTCACAATAAAACATCATTTCTGCCAGGATTCCCGATGTCACATTACAGGGATTTGTAACCAGCGACTTTCAGAGCAACCAAAATAATATTTTAAATTCTTCTGTTGAGAGTAAATTGGCAGGCTGCGATAAGAAATTCTAACTGGGTAATTTAGCTTTTTTTTAAATGGGAAAAACATATTTGACACCAGTTATTATTTAAAGCAGAGTATATAAATATATATATATATACACACAATTTGGCCTTTGTCAAAGCCATTCAGATCTCTGGGCTTGTCAATTTGTCCTGCTTCCAACACAACTTCAAAAACTGACTGGTCACTGGCGGAGATCCTCAATAATGCATTTACCTCATACCATGGCATATTTCTCTCTCTTATTCTCCTGTAGCCAGAACAAGTGCAATTGAAAGCTATGTTGTCTTTAAAAATAAAATTATTTTAAAAAATCACCAAAATTACACCATTTATCTGAGACAGAAGCTGAAATCATTCAGATTTTCCACTTTGCAGCAGTCCGTGAATGACTCCTCTGTGAGGTGCGGTTCCAATGGATGTTGGACAACGTACCTAAATCTGAAATCACAGGTCTCATTAAAACATTCACTAAAAATAAAACAGGTAACAATTCTGTGGTCCTTGTGTGAAGAAGCAGCGATTACTGACTCAGCTGTGATCAGCAAGAGAGATGCTGATTCCAGTTTTTATTTATTTATTTTGTAAAATGAACAAAAAAATTCAACTTGGTTTTAATGATTTATGGCATCATAACTTTATTATGCTGCACAAAAGACATGTTTGAGTTCTTTCTACTTCTGGTGCAGGACTTTATATCGCAGCCCACATCGAATTAAAGTGAAGAGAAGCATCTTCAGGTTCAGAGGTTAAAATCGGCTGCTTTTTACCAATAAAAAGTATTAATATCAGCATTGATCAGTAATCCTTTCCCTGGTGTTACCTAATACTGAAACCACATTACGTAGCGTCCTCCACCATTAAACATTTACGTTGAGATGTTCCTTACTTATTAGAAGACCGAACTTAAAGACCTCAAGAGAACACGAAATAGGAGCATGAAAAGGAAGTTAGGATTTTGGATGATAATTAAAACGTCATTTAAGACTGTCATATATGTGGTGATTGCTATAAAAAGAGCTGTCATTTGCACTTGCACCAGCCAGTACTTGCCTCACAAGAGAATGACAACAGAAGAAAGAACTGTCAATAACAAAGGCAGTATGAGGGGGAGCGTGGAGGAAAAATCACGTCAGTGTTCTTGAAGAGATTTAACGACGGATTTAAATTTTGTTTCGAGACAACTTTTTCTTCCCAACAAACTGTTTTTTTGTTGTGAAGATTATCCCGTTTTTAATCCAATTTGACAGTCTTGGCTCATTTACAAGGACTAAGTCATATTAAAGTTATTGATATTTTTTTGGAGACGTGTGACTGGCGCAGGTGGTGCAGGCAAAAAGAAAGGACACACTGGTTAAATGCGAAGGCTGATGAGTGCAGTTTTTCCACCAATCTTAAAAAACCAGAATCAATTCCTTTGCATTTCTGCCTCATTAGCATTCACAGGATGACACATATAATTACACTTTAAAAGCACAATTTATGCACCATTACTAGTTCAAGTGGAAACGGCAATATGTGGCCTCGTTTAAAGCTCCGTGCAGCAGAGGACACAGTTCCTCCTTTTAAAATAACTTGATTTCTAGTATATTAAACCTGGCTTCAAAAGCAGGACATCTGCTTATTGTGTGGGGCCATGCCTGCCATTGGAAAAGATTTCTAAAAGCTGTGCTGCTAATCTAACAGCTTTTAATGCAAAAGCCTGCATCCGAAAAGAGGATTCAAAACTATATAGTGCAGAAGTAGTCCCCTATATATTAAAATGTTGTTTTTTTTCCCTTTCCCATTCGCCGAGTCTCTTGATTCAAGTTTTATACAAGAGCTGCTTTTGTTTTGTGCTGCTACAAGCTGTTGAACCTCATCAAAAGCTCTTATGTGATGTTGCTGATAATAATGCCAAGGCATAGTGCCAATAAATGAGAGTAGCTCACAAAAGGCAATCTGTATCTCCTCGATTGGAACAAAAAGCCAAAATGCTGCAGTGGTGCTATCACAAAGCCGGTGCAATTCACGCAGACCTGCGAACATGCTATCCCACGGAGAGATCAATAGTGTTGTGTCAGACAAAAAGAACATTGCTGTGGGCCATAATAAGGAGACCGAGCAATCTAGGGACTGTCAATCTGGAGGTTGCTGTAGTGAACAAAGACTCCAGTGATTTGTGCGATTACCTCACAATCAGTCATTTAGAGAAACTCATCTGAGAGACATTTCGACATGGGATGATGCAGAGACATCAATCTCATTGGTGACTCACCTAGTAAACTTCCACAACTTCCTCCGTGGGTGCGCGCTATTCCAAGGACAGCCCAGCAGTATTTACTACACTCCTACCTTCCTGCATGAGTACCAGACCTGCGTCCCAGTGACCGGGTCCTCTGTGTGCGATATTGATGGTGGCAATGACTGTAGTGATAATGATGATGATGACAGTGATAGTGATGAGTATTAACAGGCTAGTTGGGGGGAGATCTCCCATGGCTGGGTTCAAAACGACAGTACTGCGCCAGGCTAGACGCGCCACTCCTTTGACATCATGTCACATGGGAAGCAGATGATCTTCTCTTCCTTTTTTCCTCCTTTTCTGTTTTCCTCTGAGCTGACAGCCTCCTGTCACAGCGCTTTAGAGAACTATTCACAGGTGACAGCCTCTCTGACTCTGCCTCTCTCCATCATGCTCTCGCTTTTGTCCTCTTCCCTTCGCTCACCACCTTCTGTATCTGAGCGTTTTGTCTTTCCTCCGTATATCTGAGCACTCTCCTTCACCTGCATCCCTCCCCTCTGAATCTGTCTCCCTCCTTCCCTCTTATACTTGTTCTGCTCCCCCATGGGGTAATTGCTCGGAGCCAGGCTTCCATTTTTATGACTATAATCGAGGCCAGAATGCTTATGCCTCTAGATTTCTCCTTGCCTGTGTCACAGCAGCAGCACTAGGCAGAGGAAGGCAGATAAGACCCTGAGGAGTGGAGAAAATCACTAGTCGATTGTAATTAGAGTCCTTATTTCGCCTATGGAAGTGGAACAGACACTATCGCCTACGGAGGGAAGTCAACCTTTCTGCAGAGCTTATGGCATGGAATCGCACGATGGCAAAAACATTGCCTTTAAGGTTTGCCCTGCTCCCAAATATTAACTCCTTAAGCTGGGTCACTCAGACAAAAATGACTTTGGCTTCATTAAAACAAGATAAAGGCTTGCACTGGTATCTCAAGTGGGTAATATTTTAGCCAGCTCATCAAGCTTTTAACAGACTACCAGAATTGTAACCCTCAAAGCAAGGTCAGTTCCTGAGCTTTGCAAGGAACACAGAGTCTCTATGTATGTGTCTATGTATGACTTGTATGAAAACAGGGTCACGGAGTGTAAGTCCCGTTTGCTAGGGAGAAGCAGGAGGCAGACAGATTTCTCATGTGTAATGGACTCCAACAAAGCGGGAAAATTCCACTGTGGTGTTCTTCAGTGAGGCGGTGTGTAGAAACACCACAGTGCGGCTTGCCTAAGAGGCCCTTTTTGTTGCCAGTTGTGTGGGACATCCAGGCATGTCCAGGCGCAGCTAATAACAGCATCACTCTGAGGGCGAATCCTCCTCATGATGGACGAGAAATAGGAGCACACCAACTAACTGCGCTTCCAAGGTCAAGAAACCACAATCGTGATACAGGAAATGATTTCTTAAACGGTAAGAATTAATTGTACCACAGAATTATTTTTGCAATGTTTACATTACGTACAATTTGCAGGAGCGGCCCAGAGTTGCAAAATTATTGCAGCTGCTTATGAATTTTCTGAAATATCGTGAGGTCACAACAACACAACTGAGTCCCTTCAATGTGAAATGTTGGTTACCTGTGGATCCTGACAGTGGTTACTTCAATATATGTCAGTAAAATAAGGGAAACCTGAGAGCCCTGGCTGCAGTCAGGGGTAAAAAAATGCCAATGATGATTATATAGATTCTATTAAAATATACTTTATTAAAATTTAGAATACTTTGTTAAAATACTTCTCCAAGAAGAGAAAGATGCCTCATGTCAATAAGTCAGGAAACGATATTCTAGGTTAGGGTTCAACTTCCTGAAATCTTGAAAGGGAAAAATAATGCCATAATGGTTCTAAAACATACAATCTTCTTACTGATTGCATGAACAAATATTAGATTTGATGCATTTTAAACATATAACAAATAATTAAGGAAATGAAACAAAAACAACCAATTAAATGAAGACTAAACAGCAATTTCTCTATAAACATGACACGTTTGACCCGCTGTTCTGTAACCAAATATAAATCAGATGTTTGGAGTTACTAATAACACTCATAATTACCTTAACGTTCATCCTATTCACATACGTAATCATTGTGCATATTGAGATGTGAGATAAAAATCTAACGGCACTCATTCTTGAATATAACCTTATTAGATAAATAGAAGAGGCAGAGGCAGCAGGAGAGAGGGCAGAACGAGTGGAAAACGAAGACCAAGCACATGGCTATCAGGCTGAAATGGGTAAACAAGACGAGGTTACACCCATCGCTCCACCACACTGATCACAATACGCTGGTGAGTATTCAGCATTACACCATGTCATGCAATCCAGTATTTCAATGTAGTATTGCACGAACAACGAACAGTAAAGCTACTTTAGTCGGTCCTTGTATTTCATATTTTCAGTTACGGATTGACATGACCTCTAAACACTGGCTTATTATGTAGGTGCACACCCTGTATACAACAAAACCCTTGCCCTCGCTGGTGAGAAAAATCCAAGAGAAGACCCTGGTTTACATTTAAGTAAACAACTCTCCACAACATAAAGTATAACTAACAAAAAAATCCTCTGCCCTCATCTCAAGGTCCTGCTGTTGTAGGCACGTCTAGATGATCTGCAAACTAAAGACACTGGGCTTCTGAACAAGACAGAAATATATACAGAGAAACGTACACGCTTACTACAAAATGTGGCAAGTGTGGCCAATAAATGGTGACAAACTGCTTCCACCGCTTTGGATGACACCTGAAGTGTTACTGATATTGTTAATCTTTGATGTGAGCACACTTGCTCTAAACGCTGCTTTGTTTGTTGAGTCTTTTCTAACTATAGCTATTCAGTTTCAAGGCTTAAGTTACTGAAATGCCAACTATTCGAAGGGAGTTTACGTTCCAATATTGTGCGAGCTGCTGGGAAGATCACCTATCATACCTTCCTGTCTTTCTGTGTCCACAGCCTACTGACGCTTTAATATAAACAAAACTAAAAATAGATATAACGAGAGGCCAGCGAAGACGTGCATGGACATTAGGAAGCGCTTGGTGGAGATAAAATCAAAGTTGACGCAACTAAAGAGCCCTCTACTCCTGCAGCTATTTCTCTCCAGGGGCATGCAATAGAAAGCGGCGATGAGTTCAGAGCCATCAATGAGATGCTCTTTAAAGAGCTGACCTCTCACTCATTGATGCCTGTGCAGTGGATGTCATAGGCTCCCACAGCAGACAACCAAAGGGCTCCTGTATACTTGATTCAAAATCGAATCTGGCTCGTTCCCAAAAGGCTGTTTCACGTAACGCTCGGAGCAACTGCCAGAATAATCCGACATCTACACTCTACAAGTTACTGCAACTACTATTGTGGCGTTGTCATTGCCCTAACTGAATCATGTTGGACTAATTCCTTCAGACAAGCTGTCATTTATTGCCTGCCCGTTACCGCAACGAATCACATAAACCTAATATCTATAAAAATAACCCCTACATAACCCTCAACGATCACAGTTGGTTAGCGTGTGCCGCCTCAGTTCTGTGAGCTCATTACAATCAAGAGAACCAAAACGTTTCAAAGCTTCAATGACAAATGCACAGATAGACAGAATTATGTGATAACAAATGTGCTGAAAATCAGGTAAATGTGACACATTATTGTCATGTGAATTTCAGCTCATGAATTAGTTCAATGAACCATTCTCTAAGAAGTGATGCAAAGATTCCTTTTAAGTATATCTCAGCCTATATAACTGGCCTGGTAGAATCACTGTTGGATTTGCATTTTGTTCTACTAATGCAACAGAAAGTCAGTTGAAATTTGCATGTTTTAACAGACACAGACGTTTGCACTGTCACAATATTTCACTGCTTATAGATGAAGATTTTCCAAGTCCGTATCCATGGGTTGATACCACCCATCCACACACGACCCTACTTCTTATCATCTATCCATCATCTATACACCGCTTAATCCTCACTAGGGTCGTGGGGGGCTGGAGTCTATCCCAGCTGACTCAGGGTGAAGGCAGGGGACACCCTGGACAGGTCACCAGTCTATCACAGGGCTACACTTAGAGACAGACAACCAAGCACACTCACATTCACACCTACGGACAATTTACAATCACCAATTAACCCTAACATGTTTTTGGACTGTGTGGGAGGAAGCCGGAGAACCTGGAGAGAACCCACACTGCACAGGGAGAACATGCAAACTCCACGCAGAAAGATCCTCACTGGGACGCGAACCGGCGACCTTCTTGCTGTGAGGCAACGGTGCTAACCACCAATCCACCTTGCAGCCCTACTTCTTATCAACTGTTGCAAATTGTGCTCTGCTGTTGCAAAGTATTACAGCCTAAAAGAAATGTGAATATAGGCTATTTATGAGAATACTTAAACACTCGAGAGAAGCATCCAAATCAGACACTGATATAGTTTTTTTGTGCGGTAAACGCACACAATGTTGGTTCAGAAAAAACAGTCAATCATTTTCCTAAATAAAATATTGAATGTGAACATAAATACAATGAACTTTACTCTCACTGTGCGCTACGCTGAACCTGTGCTTCGTGGAAGACGTATTGGATACAAGCATGACCTTAAGAGCTATAATATAAAGTCTGAAGGTAAGATGCAATAACATGCATGATGAGACACTTAGAGCCAGGCTATGCTAAAAAAATGGCCAACAGTTTGCAAGAGATGCAAAACAATGAATGCTTTTGACCCTGTGTCACAACTGTAGCATGTAACTTGCATTCAGTGCACATATTGATATTGATTTGGATTCAGGTGTTTATACATGCATTTAAATGTGCTATCGATATTGTGCTGATGGCATTTGACGATATCACCCAGCACTAAATGTAATAATTGTCGCATTTACCCTGGTGACAATTTAATGATTATTTTCAAAATACACGACGACACAGAATCTATCTTTCCTTTATTCTTTACACTATGCAATAGACAGAAAATCATGAATTTGGATTCAGAGTAGTATTTCTTTTTTAGCGCTTAGCATTAGCAATGCTTTCCTTTACACACAAAAAAAAATTCCTTTCTTTGTTAGCTCAGGATATCAAAAAATAGATAAATAGGTTACATATTGTAGGCCTTTGGAATTCCAAACAGAAGTGCTTGCCAAAATAGTTTTGGCATATGGAGCAGTGTTGGCAAACACCTGTGTGATGGAATGCTGCGTTTAAAAAAGTCCACAGATTAGTCTTGGGACTTTCTCCTGTTGCTTTTTTACCAGGACATAGACACGGATAGATTTTAGATGCTAAAACAATCCAGTTCTGTTTTCCCTTTCAGATATTTGCAGCTTCATTATGTTATTTATCATGTTTATTCCACCAAACGAGGTGGAGTAAGCATGCAGATGAAGACATGTTAAAACCACTACTTCATTAGAACCTGTCTTGCTTTATTAGTCAACTCCGCTTTTTCCAAAAGTCCGCAAACACCAAATGATTAATTAAATTTAAATGTATGAAACAAAGTGATGACCAAAATGAATAAAGTTAAATCTCTGCTCTTACATTGTTACTTCAGAGCAAATATGTCCTTGAATGTCTCGTGTGACTGTGATTCGATAGGAGGGCATTATATTCGAATTAAGGACAATTACCTTCATCACGTCCATCATTAGTCACTGGCAACACTTCTGTAATCTCTACAGTTCACATCCTGGTAATTAAGAGATCATAAAGAAAGTCTGTCTATAATTCATGGCTTGTGTCATTCATGCAAACCCAACTTTAATTTGGATATTTCATGCCAGCATTTTATCACTGCATAATGTTAATTGGATAAATCAAATGTCCTGATAATTAATGTCGAACAAAGTGAGTCACTGTCAGTCACTGTTAACCAGAATGTATAGACAGGTGATCAATTAAACTACAACGCCTTAGTAAGGTTATGTTACCATGAAGAGCCTCCAGAAGAGAAAAGTCTGTGGAGCTGTACTGTTGGGATGAAGCAGTGTTTTCGCTCATTTGGACACCACTGCAAATATATTGACAACTGCTGCTTGTTGGACTAGCAGCGGCTTAAAATCTTAATATATTTCACAATTCTAGCTTTTTCACACACTGCCTCAGACTCTCAAGGTGCTCAATGGGGCTTGATTAATATCTGGTTACTGTAAAAGCACAAGACAGATCATGTGATCGGCAGCCACAGAATAACACAATATTTCACTGCACTGGCCTTTGTCATAGAAGCGCATTCATTATATTACATTATTATATACATGATTATACTACATTATAACAATATTTGTTCAGAATCCTTGTTTTGTAAAATGGTAACAAAGGGTTGTGTAATTGAAATTCAGTGTGGATTATCACCCTGCCCTATTCCCACCTGCCCCTTTTTGTGTGGTTTGAGGGGCAAAAGAGAACCAGGATTAACGCACAGAAGACACACTTTCTGTTAATGATGGCGTTAAAAAAAGAAAAATTAAATAATGAAATGAGATGTCACATTTAATGTTGTAACATACTGGTGCCGTGTCTCTATATTGAGGCAACATCTGACATCCATGTCAGCTCGCATTACGTCAATTACACTTTCAAGGAAGGATCACTGCATAAAACACACGTCTTATGTTTTCAGTTCTCACAGGAAGCCGAAGAAAACAGAATATTTTAAAAAATGAATAAACTGAATAACTTCTAATATATCTCACCAACATTCTCTGTTCCATTGTGTCAAAAGCATCAAATAAATACCAAAAAAAGATTTGCAATATATGGAATAATGAAAAACAAAAATGTAAACTAAATTGGCAAGACTCATTAGCGTGTTAGGAAAACACACATAAGACAATCTGCCTGGATGAGTGCCACATCCTTTCATTGCTTTAATTACACTTAAGATGAAACAGATTTTAAAAAAAAAAAGAAAACTAGGTCTTGGATTATACACGGAACACCCCTTTGGTTAAATTAAATTTTTAGAAGATAATAAATACTGAAGAAGGACAATTTGTAAAGTTAATACTGAATTATAATACACTTTATTTAATGTGTTTGACTCAGGCTTGAAAAATGACATGTGTGGTTGTTAGAAGCAAAACGGGATGAGCAGCGAGACACACACTGACATTTAAGCTTTTAAATTGGGTCTGTAATAAACCATTATGGATGTGTCACCCAGATGGTGGATGCTATTAAAGAAGCACAGCGCAAAAATAGGACTCCAATAACCAAGAACTGCAGCACAATATAAATAAATACTAAAATTAAAGATAAAAAAAAAAAAAAGACAGGCGTTTGTTATTAGTCAGAGGGAAGGGAAGACGGAGGAGGAGGGGGGGGACAAGTCCAAGCAAATGAACACACAGGCAGAATGAAACCATAATATGCTCGTGAATCGTTCCTTGTTTGGGCATCTGGGCAAACCCTGTGCAGCTGTAACTAAAGCAGTGACAGGAACAGAAGTTTGGAAAGAGAGAGAGAGAGAAAAGAAAAACGACGGAAGACAAGTGGTGAACAACACAAGTGAAGGTAGGGAAATCTGCCAATCAAAAGGCACAAAAAAAAAGAACAAAAAAACTCAAACACAGTACAGTCATAGAACAAACACTTACCAAACACCCAGTCATCATAAGCCCCAGCCCAAACCATGACTACAGCACGGCAGGCTCGCATGTTTCGCATCGACAGCGCGATCCCTCGAAGGTTCGCCTCTCAACAATCACAGGAAAACCTCACGCAAAAGCAGAGGGAAGAAAAAAAAAAAAAGAAAAGAAAAACCCCACTCTCACACTAGCCTAGTCTCTGACCTCCTGCGTATTTTCTCTCTCACTTACCCTTTTATTTGCCTCTCCAACTCTGTACTGTATAAATACTGAGCAGAACGATCATTTTACAGTCTCGAGTCTTTAGCAGGAATCCCCTCTGAGGCATGTCTCAAGCCAGTCATTCTGAAAGCAACAGCTCGGGCAGGCTACTCGCTCTTCCTGCTTGCCTGCATGGATATCTGCTCTAACCGGACGAGCCACTGAGGAATACTCTAGGGAAGGAAGTCACATCGACAGGTACTCCCTCCTTCCTTCTTTCCTCGTGTAAACAATACCCACTTTCCTGCAGCAAATCTAAACGGGACTTGTGTGGGCTTTTTTGACAACAAATACAAAGAGAGCGCATTTGATTATTTTTCAAACTTTAGCTCAACCAAAGTGTCATTCAGTGAAAGGAAATGTACGGAAGATCTCACACAAGGAAATTAAAAGCATTAACAATGTGCAAAATCTCTTGAACTGTGCTGGATTCCCATGAATATGGAGGACTGGAGTGAGGCCAGAGAGGAAAGAAGTGTGTGTTTGTGTATGTGTGTGTGTGCATAACCAAAGGGAGTGTGTATGAATCACAGAGAGACAGGCAGAGATGGAGTGAGTCAGAGGGCATGTCCCTTGCAAGCTCTCAAACCCTGCTAGAGATGATCTTCCTGGTTGACCATTGATGCAAGCCAGGCCGTGACTGCAGGCGATAAACAACCAATAGCTCCCAGTCAAGCTTATTCCACTTTAAATTTTCCACCAGACAATTAAGTAAACACAGTCCTCTCTGGTGGCTGTTCTGCTATAAACAAAAACCGTTTCATCATCTGCCACTCAGAGACTTTTAACTTTGGTTTCTGTGCCACAGAGGTATCAGCTATATGGCTAAATAACAACAGTGAGCGTGGCATAAATAAGTAGAGGGGTAAAAAAAAAAAAGAAATGTCATGCATACTTCACTCAGTGGATTTCTTCTATAATATACAATGTGTGAGTCACCAGGCAATCTGACATTCTGTAAATGCCATTGTACATGAATGCTTCAGAACAGCTTTAACAGTATCAGAGATATAGCATGAATCAAACAGGCTCCTGGTTCAGTGTGAATGGGAGAAGCACGCTACCTGTTCTTTGACGGAGGCCAGGATGTTGTTGGCGGTGTTATCAGCCTGCATGTTGCGGCCAGTTGGGCTGTCGCGGATGGTCAGCAGAAGCCCCTCCTCCGTCACTGGGCTCTGCTCAGGAGCTGGCATTCCTCCTGTGCGAACACACGCATATATGCACACACATAAACATAATGATCTGCTCGCCACAGGCGCTCAGCGAAAAAAATCTTGTACGCACATACCAGACTGCGCGCATGCATGTGCAAACACACTTCGCTCATAAACACACAACTAAATCAACCCCTCCCTGATACACACAGCAAAACGATGCTGAGAAGTGACTATCAGTGGTCATGCACCACACCAGCAATACACAAACATACACCCACACATGCCATATGGCCCAAAGAGGAAAGGACTGTCAATGTTTTATGTCTGTGACAGTGCAAATTAATGCCATATGGCTTTGAGACAACACACGACTTAAATAACGATTTGTTTTTGAAATATAGTCGCACAAAAAAATCCAACACAAACAGAATGACAGCGATTGATTGGAGTGAAACCGCCAAACGGGATAGAAATTTCATCCTAGCAAAAGCACAAAAGCTGGCCTGAAACGTGTGTCCACAGGTGAGCACAGTAAGTTTGTGTACTAGATGCAGTGAAGCGGATGCAGGAGATGAGCGAGAGTAGGCCTTTGAAAAAAAAAAAAAGAAAACAAAAAAACAAGTCAGCGGCCCGACGGACGTGATAAGGTGTTCCTGTCTTGGCTCTCTGGCCTCTTGTCCTGGATTGAAATGAGAAAGCAGAACGAATAGTTATGGTCTCATTATATCTGTTGACAGAGAGAGTGTCAAGGGAACTCTGTTCAAGGTGGATCCATATTTACTGGAAGGAGCCTGTTGAGCCAGAAAGGACAGCTAAAGGCTGCGATGCTGCATCACAACTCAGGGCTGCAGGAGCAAACAAAAGCAAGGGGGTCTCATAACGCAGATGCTGTGTGACTTGGAAATTCACTGCTGCTGTCATCTACAAGTTAGGAATATGCATGTGTACAACATGCATAGGTCCCTCGAAATGTGACCCTGAGGTATTCCGGGAGTGTGAGCCCTTCAAGGTGTCGGAGCTGTAAAAAGTCATGTGGTCTGAAATGACAGATAATGTTTTACTGCTGCAAAGTATGTTAGTCCACGCTGGATATCCCATGCATCCCCTGTCAGCCACCGAGATTCCTTTCTGGTTCATTCATTGTTTTGCGACATACCGCTTTAACTCCCTCCCACCTCCACTGCAGCCTTTGAATCAAGGACATGGCACTGCATTCCCAGAAAACTCAGCAACAGGAAACGGGAAAAGCTGTTTGAATCTGACATAGCTCCTCCTCCTCCCTGACTTCTGTACAAACACAGAGGAGAACAACACAGACAGGACTGACTGAGTGCAAATTTTTTAACTGACAGAAGTTGCCAGCCTAGTCAGGGTGGAAAGAAAATCCTTTTTTGTTTTGTGTCTCATTATCTTGAAGGACAAAGAGAGGTGTGCAGCCACGGAGGAAAGACACTGCCGTGGTAATTGTCATTTATATCACCATGGATTAAGTGTAAAATGGGTCTTAGCGTACTTGACCTTTCTATAACCTGCCTTTCATCAGAAAATGACTCACTAGCCTAACAATAACATACAAAAAACGAAAGAGTCTCACACCAGGGCTGAAATCTGTGTATATAATCTGAATATTTTTAAGCAGTCTAAACTTGCCTGTAACAAAACGCACACTAAGCACGAAATAGAGCCACTGAAAAAAAACAACACACAAAAGGAAAAGCAAAGGCTACTGGAGGCACCATTAAGCAAAGGAAAATTGTGATGTGTATCTGAGCCTACCTCTGAAATTCCCCATTATATTTGGTCCAGAATGATTTCACTCTGCTAAGCTTTGACTCCTCAGCAGCTTTAAAATAGGAGTTAAGGCAACGAGGCTGCTGCCAACCTACCACAGTCCTATAGGCGCACGGCTGACTGGTTCTTCAACATTTCTTTGCTTTTCCCTCACAACACGGAGGGAAGAAAAACTTTGCTGAAAAAAAGCCTGGCAGTTAAAAACTTTGGTATGTCAGGCCCTGAAACAAATCAAAGAGCTAACACGACGCCTGAGAAGGAGGTAAGGAGCTAAGGAGGCAAGTCCAGTCTGTGCAGGTTTTCAAGGCTGTCATTAGGTTAATGCTGAATAACCATACTGTGTCGTTCTCACAGGGTAAAGATGACCTCATTCTGGTCAACACCAGGAACCAAACTAGTGTCTAATTATTACCATCATGGTAGTTTCCCCTGACTAAGCAAAAGACAAATAAAACACCCAAACATAATATATGACAGCATGACAGGATCACAGCTACTGAAAGAAAACAAACTGGATTTCATTCAGCGTCGTCTGACTATTCAACAGTAACCATCTCTTTTGCTAGACGCTCTTTGTAGTTCAACTTAAATCTTCCCTCTAAAGCATTATAATCCTCAATGTCTCCAAGTCTGCCAAGAAAAGTCTTAGTCTGACCCCACCCTGACACATCGGATCATGTGATCTACTGACCTCAGACTTGGCCACTCCTCTGAGCCGCTTACACAACCCTTCTTTTTGTGACTGTCTCCAATACTAAATGTAGTTTATAGCGCAAGGAGGGGGGAAAAGAAGAAAAAGTGACTGAGCAACAGTGTTTAAGATCTCACCATTTCTGCTACGGTCTTAACAAAATAGCACATTTTTGAAGGAAATAGCACTCAAGAGACAGATCTACCACCCCAGGTTCAAATACTGCCTTCTTGGATCAATTTCATATACAGACATGAATTCATCAGTCCTCTGATCCCTCTGAAAGCCACCTGTACCTTATGTCACCTTCCCCCAAGGAACACTGCAGTAGCAAACCTAATATCGGCCACGGGCTATGTTTACATGCTCGCAAGAAAATGTGTTACTGGAAGAAATCAGGTTAAAGGAGGAAACTAGAGAACGTGTTTACACGCAGCAGAGTAACATAATAATTGTAACACCTGTGTTTGTATGCAGCTGGTCAGTGTGCACATTTCTCCCAGGGCAGATTTTGAGCCAAGACTGCATATTTAAGGATATGACTGATTTATCATTCTGAGGCCTGAGGAGTTTTTTTTTTCCTCTCTGGTCACAGAATTTGGATTCAATGTGCTGTGAAAGGTCAGGCTTTAAGCCAGTAGGCTAGTAGAGCAAACAAAAATTCTGTAATCACGTCTCTGAATTTTGCAAATAGCTTACGGTAAAAAAGCAACAACTTGTTTTCGCTATTTTTTGCTCATCAATCAATACTCAGGAACCCACAACGGCACAGTGAAGATTGCATTCTAGCATTTACGAAGGTGTATCTGAACCGCCGTGCTGCTTTTGTTCCTCCAACGTCATAATTAATGTTGCTCCAGGGACATTATTACAACTGGTCACGCTGCTGGGATGTCACAGTTTTGTAACCCAGGAAAAGAAGATGCACAAATGCTGGAAGGTGGCTCATGAAGTTTCTTTTGCCGAGCTTTTCTTGTAGAGAGGCTTTTGAAAGTCAGCTGAGGTAGCATAAAGACTAATAAAGTTAGCCAGGTGAGTTACTATCTGAACAGCTCAACAACAGCTCATCAACATTTTTTGAAAGACAAAGATGTATAAAACCATTTGTAAAGCTGTGACTGTTCACAGTAAGCCGCTGTCTTGCCAAACTGAGTAACTAAACAAGTAGAGCCGTCGTGAGTGAGGCAAACAAGAAGCCAACAGTTACTCTAACAGACCTTTAGGAGTCCTCTGATGAGAGATGGAAGAACTGCCAGAACGACAAGCATCTCAACAGCACTCCATCAATCAGGCCTTTATGGCACCGTGGCGAGGCGTAGGTGCAGATTCTCATCACGCCGCTAATGTGAAACATGGCTATGGCAGCTTTACACTATGCGCATTAGAAGGCATATGGATGGCTCACCTTTCAGCGACCCAAAGCACACAGCCAATGCTGGAGTGGCTTCTGGACAAGTCCCTGATTGTCCTTGAGTGGTCCAACCAAAGCTCCAAACATAAACTGAACACAACATCCATGCAGAGACCTGAAAACGGCAGCTCCCCAACGCTTCAAATCCAATATAACAGCGTTGGAGAGGATCAGGAAGCAAGAATGGGATATTGTGCCTAAATCCAGGTGTGGAAAGCTTGTAAAGACGTTCCCAAGAGGGTTCAAAGCTGTAATTGCTGCCAAAAGGGCTTCTACAAAGCACTGAATCAAGGGGCAAATGAGAGATTTTAGTTACAGATTTTTAACACAAGTTATTGGCTGTAGAGCAATTGCCAAAAACCGCAATTTTATCTGTTGAAAATGAAATGCAACACAATACATAATAAAGTGTGCAAAATGTGCAGGAGTCTAATTGCCTGAATAAATTCACTGTGAGTATTTCAGCGTCTGTTAGTTTCTATTTGATAATTTTGATTATACGGATGCACCGATATCAGCATGTTTACAGCTTTAATACGGAAAAAAAAACGTGCAGCATGATTTTTAAAAAGTGTTTAGTGCACACAAAGTTTATTTTAAGCTAAAAACTGATGATAGATGTTAACTGAGTCACAACAATCCTGCATACTGTGATGTAAACATGACAATTTACGTGGATCTGTGTGACTTAGGAGGACGCGGGGTTCTGACGGTGGCTATCTTGCAGTGGATCCAGCGATTGCATTCATGACAGGCATGTAGCGTTAAAAAAGAAAAAAGAAAGAAAAAAGAATCTGATCTGAGCTCTGTTGACAAGATTTTTATCTCTGGTGGGAAGATATGAAGCTGTGGAAGTTGAGTGAACAGTGTGTGGATTCTGCTTTATTCAGGCTGCCCCTGCTGGGTAGTTAGTTAGCCAGCTGTCTGCACATATCAGCCTGATGTCTTGTCAAAACAAACCGTACAGATGAATTAGCAAACTTTTAGTTTCTGTCCTAACTGTGCTCAAAGTCTTCATTAAACTACACGTCGGTACTTAGCTGAAGCAACTGATACTGACAGCCTGGTCCTTTGCTATCTTTGCTCAGCTACTTTGCCTTAAAGATGCAGATACGCTCGAGTCTTTTTGCACTTGCCTGGAGAAAAAAAAAAATCTTTTTTATCAACAATCTTCTGACTTATCAATACTGAGCAATTTATACTATTTTATATTCAAGGCAACAACCCACTCGTCCCCCTTGTTGAATGTAAAAGTTTCGAGGGTAATTTCTGACAAGTGTTTTAAGCAGCATTGGCATGTCGTTAACCATCGGGCCAAGTAGATAAAATTAGGTGGAGTATTCTTTGCTCTGAAATACTGTAGGCTATGTTTGCTGAAGGTGCCGACTGACAGATTGATTGACCCAAATAAACCGTGCTAACCAGGCAAACAGACCCGATTTCATTCTAAACTGAACAAGACAGATGGGGTTTCACAAATAGAATATATTCCAGAATGTTTAAATCACTTTGATGCAGGGAGCCGAGGCCAAAAACTCACAACACGAAAAATGATGAAAACCAGCTGAACGGTGTAACTCCACAACTCAGCACTACATAGTTTCTGGCATATAATAAATCTCGAAATGCTCCTTACGCTGACTTTAAGTGCACGTAAATGCACCAATTCTCAATTATTTTTCAGTTGGAGACAAATTGTAATCACCTGAACACATGCAGTGGCCCTGTAAGTGGTCCCTTCAGTCAAAGCCATTATCTGTTGACTTAGAGGGAGCAAGATTTGTCTGAGTGACACCGAATCACAAACATTAAGCACAGAAATGAAGATTGGCGGAGAAATTATTATACATTAACCTGAATTTCAATTGCAGAGAGTTTCAGAAAAGCAGCAGTGGTAGCATACTGTGCAGTACAAGCTGCAGTGAGTCGGAACAGTTGTGATTAAGATAATTGGTCTTCTTTGGTAGTTTTACCTTACATTTCTTTTTTTTTTTCCAATCACAGTGTGCGGTGCTCATTTCAGACAGGTGGATTATGTTCCTGCAGATACAACAGAAGTTCCAGATGGGATGTCTAAGCCAGGACAATGTGAGTCTGATAGCTGGTGTGGTTCCTTTCATGCAGAAATGAAACCGCAAAAATCACAAAATAGCTGCTCGTAAGACTTACATTGTGTGCAGTGGGGCTAATAAACATTTCATCAAGCTTAACATTCCCTTGAACCTGAAAGCCTCCAGCCCCAGGATGTCTGAAATAAACATGAAGGTGTCAAACAACAAAACACGTTTGGCACATATTTAAGTTGGACTGGCTGTGGCTACCTAAAAAAGGGCGATCTCATCAGTGAAAGCATCTAGAGTATTTTCCAACAAAGACCCACATACGCTCAGGTCCCTGTGACACACGACTGCTTCTAACTTATCTAAAGTGACCCAGCAGCATTTTGTAGCATGTGAGAGCTTTGTGGGGAGAAACACAGTCCCATTACTAATCTCTCAGCAGCTACAACAACATCATCCCCAAAGACCCGCAACACTTAATTGCTTCTTTCAAAAACAGCGTATTGACTTTTCCTGATAAAACTAACAGTTTTTTGGTCCAGTATAAATTATCAGTATTCACCAGGATGAACAATAACTGACTGCAAACACTATAAATAGAGGCAAAGATACAACTAAAAAAAATCAGGTGCTCAAAAAGCACCAAAATCTGAAACAATTTCTGAAATCCTCCACGCTATTAAACTCAACACGTGGTTTGGAAGCGCTGACAGAAGCTCAACTGCTCTGACCTGATGTGAGAATTTGCGTAATACAAACGTGCACATGGTTCTACACAAATCGCATGTATCTGATCGACTAAGCATTCCCACGCTGTGACTCCATAGTGTGCCGCACATAAAATATTCTCCTCAGCAGGATGATGCATTGTGAGTGCGTCCCAGATGGTGGACTTGCCAGCATCAAAACACACAAAAAAGAGTTATTATTAGATCCCTAGATGTGTGACTTTCTACCGCTCTCAACAGCTGAAAATGCTTTGCTCATATTGACACACCCAAAAAGCAAAGGAATGTCTACTTTCCAGAGCAGAAACAGTCCGACTTGACACACAATCGCTCTGTCAATAATTACCCCGAACGAGCTCAAGAGAATGATGGAGCCTCCTTTAAACAGACACATACCTGTCCTTGTGTTGATATAGGATTAGGCGAGGTGAGACGCGTGAGGTCGGATGGAGTGGAGACGGCAGTCCGACAGCATCTCTTCCACCTTCTTGACTAAGTGGTCAAGCGAAAAGGAAGCTGCACCCACGCCTACCTCACACGTTGAACCTCACCCCCGCAGATGTTGCAATAACCTGAGGCCTATGTGGGCATGTGTGTCCACAGGGCAGGGCTTGCCTCTGAGTGGTAGCAGGAAACACAGTCATTGTAAAGCATTTGCAACACACAACTGCACACGCACACTAAACGCTACACACCATACGCATGTGTTCGGAGCTGCAATTTATCTTGTGAGACATGTTTACTCAAAGAGGACATCAGAAAGATGCCTGCACTACCAAATAGACTACATACGCACTGTGCAGCAGTAAAAACTTGCAGTGAACAAATTCTTACAGTGATCATTCACCTTCAAAATCATTTCCTCACAACAATACCCCAACTAATGGGGAGCAGAGACGCTCAACTGGAGTCTCATCAGCTGTTTCCAGCATGTCACCACCTGTAATATGTTGTGACAGAGTGGCACATAAATTATTCTGATTGCATGCAAATCCCTTAAATAGAATCAGTTTGTGCTACACAGACATGCTTCATCCTGTCACACGTTGTTAGACAAATACATTTAACACGCTAATGCCCTTCTGCATGCGATTGCAATGCAAACACAACAACTACAGCGTAAATGCTCCCCGAGAAGGAATTATAGCGTATTGTCGTGCGCATCTCCACAGAAGTCAATACAGAAAAGGAACTCCTTGTATAATAGATGTGGTACAAGACAAATTTGTTCATTATTTAACCTCATTTAACAGTTCAGTTAAAAATGTGTTAATCAATGCTGCAAGTTTAATCAACCCTATGCTCTCCATTTGCTTTGTAAAACATTTTCCTGCTACTAAGCGATACCCATCTGATATAAGATGGTTATCGAATCACATGACCAGGTCTGACTATCTGAGTATTATCTACCTGCAAGGGTAACAGTTGAAAAGAAAAATTCCCACTAACAAATGTCCTGCTATTGGCAGTGTTCTGGCTCTTCACAATGTTAAGTGTCTCTGAGGTGAATAACTGAGCTCACTCAGCACTTTATATTATGCTAATTACAGCCAGACATGAACTACCTTCAGAAAAAAACGCAGTCACAGAGAAATAAAATGTAGCTTCAACGTGGAAAAAAATGTAGGTTTGTTGTAATAAATCGGTACATAAAGGAATGATGTCTTCTACATTTACTGTCACACATGCACTTTGTTCTGACAAATTCCTGAATGTCTGGATAATTTACTGTGTAAGGAATAAAAGACTACGAAATCAGTGTGATCTCCGATCCATTTTAGCTCTGGAAATGACTAGCTGTGCTCTCACAGTGTCCTGGATACAGATTATCTTTCTTTTTTCATAATTTCCACAACTCCAGGACACCTCAGTATGGAACACAATATGACAGAACAGCATTGCACATTAAATCCATTTCTTCCAAGGCATAACTTTAAAAAAAACAACTATGTGTTATTGCTGTCACAACACCAACTTCTCTGGCCCCCTAACATTCCTTCCAGTCCACTGCTTGTCCAATATTTCATGTAAAACAAAACCAAACACCTGCAGCATGACCACAAAAGGCAGCAATCAAAACGGTTGTTGCATGAGAACAAAAAAAATATTAACAACAGATTGGCGATTAAATTTTGAATGTTTAACATCACAGTGACATGGATGGAGCCAAACGTGAAATTTTAGACAATTTAGAAATTATGTCCCCCTCGATCACTGTGTTTAGTTCAATTAAAAATGATCTGACGAAGCAGGAAAAATGCTTTTGAAAATGGCCAGTTATTATCTAGAAATCATCACAGCTTTTCTGCTTAGATGTAAAAAACAAAATATACGATTTTATACCGACACAAACTTTAACTCCTTGATATTGTAACTGACAATCTCCCCGCTCTACATCTGTACAAATATGCCCTGATCTTCTGGCTTTAAGCTTTGCTAAACAATTATTCAGTAGACTGAGTTAGCTGTTCAAGACAATAACAAAGTATTGAGACTGAAGGACTGAATTACTGTGTTCACTGACACTGACAAGTGAACTTTTGTGAACTTGGAAAAACGAAAAAAACACAACATAAGTAAACTCCTGTTCCTGAGAAATAATATGAAACCAGAGAGAGAGAAGCGGAGATGGGCATGCAGAGGCCTGGCGCTGCACTTCCTGACGACTGATTTGCATTGGCACTGCCTACTCAATGCCCCGCGCTTCACAGTGGACAGGCAGGGTCATGAAACAACGTGCTGCTGTCCATTTAAATTTGAGTGCCGCTACTGATAACTGCACGAACAAACTGAAAAACAGAAACATAGTGATGAAGCAAAGTCCTCACGAATGAAACAAGCCAGATCATGTCACTTATCGTAGTGTTTATATGCAAAGTTTCAAAGTTAAGTCCCACTGTGGGATGCACTGAACTGCATTTTTTCCATCATGTGATAAATAATTTACAGTTTAAGGTCATTGTGGCTTACAGTAAATGTTCCTTCCTTTGCAATATGATTCTGTTTCCATCAGTATCATCTTTCTGATAATATGATACTTGACAACAAATGGACATAACTACAAATATGTTCTTTTCTGAAATGACTCCATTACTGAAACCCAAAGGCTGAAGAAGCAACACTTTTCTTAACCTATTTGTGTCTTTAGTTTGCAATTTGCTTAAAGCACATGGATCCTTGAAAGTCTTCATGTAGAATGTCTGACTTTAAATCACTGCATCTGACAGAACCACACTTTTTTTTTTTTCAAAGACACACTAGCTCATTCATGTAACTTCTCAAGGTAGAAATACTCCAATGTCACAATTCATCTTTGAACAATTAAGCTCACTACAATAAACTACAACTACTAATGAACTGCAGGTTTGAAAGTGAAGGACTGACTCATTTTGCACGTTGATATTGTCGCAGTGATCCCATAGTGGTAGGATGTGAAATGTTAGAGAAATGAGAGGCTGAAATTAATGCAGCTCAGGAGGCAATGAAAGAAACAAAACAACTCCAACGTTTATGGCTATTGTAAACTACGCTTTGCAGTGCACAATGAAAAGCTACAGTGATTCCAACAAGAATCAATACTGCCCGTAACTGATGACAGATATAAACATCTCAATAAAGATGTGTTTGGTGAGCACAAAAAAAAAAGATTCTCACCCCGGAGGACTATAAAGATATGCTCTATGATGTTCAGTTCTAGTGGGTGAATATTCCAGTGTCTGCTCCTTTTACCAGAGAGTGCTTGAAGAATTTTGGTCCCATTAAAAGGAAGGCTGCAAGGTGGCTCGGTGGTTAGCACCGTTGCCTCGCAGCAAGAAGGTCGCCGGTTCGCGTCCCGGTTCTTTCTGCGTGGAGTTTGCATGTTCTCCCCGTGCAGCGTGGGTTCTCTCCGGGTTCTCTGGCTTCCTCCCACACAGTTCAAAAACATGTTGAGGTTAATTGGTGATTCTTAATTGTCCGTAGGTGTGAATGTGAGTGTGCTTGTGCCTGCCTTCGCCCTAAGTCGGCTGGGATAGACTCCAGCCCCCCGTGACCCTAGTGAGGATTAAGTGATGTATAGATGATGGATGGATGGAGGTTGAAAGGACTGATATTTTCTGCTGAAGAAACATTTATGACATGATTTTTAACAGTAAAATGACCTGCATTCAAATCATATTAAAAAGAAAAGAAAAACTCCTTCCAGATCACATGTACGAGTAGAACAACAACAAAAAAACCTCAAAAACTGAAAAACTGAACTGAGCGAAATGTGTAGCATCAGCACCTTAACCATCAGAATCTACGCATGGAAGCGTGATTCAGGGACACAGAAGGAATTAAGTTATTTAAGTAAATGTCACTTCAGCCAAGCAGGACCAGCTGGCATTTTAAAACAATGACTGACTTCAGGTGAATATACATTTTATTAGGATACCCAGACTGTTTAAAATGTATTGGTTTAGAAGAAACTTCTGGAACTTTTACAGAGCTCGGCAAAAAAAAAAAAAGGCGAACCACCGACTGAAATGTCACTGCATGCTGAAGTGGATGAAGAGTTTCTGTTAGATGGCACCATATGGATAACCTATCAAAGGGAATTTAATTGAAAAAATAAATCACAACCCACACATTGATAAAATAAATTTCCCCTTAGTTCTCTTCCATAATGTAGGATGTGTATGACTTTGCACTTCTGCTGCAGTATGCATGGTTTTATTTCAGGCACTCCCCACAATTTATTTCCTTAGGGTGCTACACAAGTGTGGGATCATCATATCGCATAGATACACTCCTGCAAATCTTTTTCGTGTATCCAGCGTGTGGCACAACAACATGCCACTTCTTTCCCCATTAGCAACAAAAGACGTGCACCTCTTGTGTGAGAAATGTTTTTTCAGCATTTTTGGGCTCTATTCTGCCTTCAACAAGAAATCTCAAATGATGTGTGAGCACCTGGGAGTGAATGTCCATCCAAAAATAAAAGAGCTTGGCATTGTTCAGGGTTGCTGGTGCATGCAGAGGAGAGTGCACTTCAAATGCCACAGAAACAGTCCTTGCTGAGACCAGAACGAGCCCTTTAACAGGTCGGATGAACTTGCAAGCTGGCAGCATAGCAGTCATAGTTTCTGACACGCTACAAACAGGAAAACGCTTATTTTGTCTGACTCTTGGAATACATCTGCAAACCAAGGTGTGTGTTACAGATGGAAGGAAACTCAAAGAGCAGTGTCTCATTCATTTAAGATGTATCAGCGTGTGCGCCGTTGCCTTAAGGCTACAGGTTTGCCCACTTTGATGTTGTCACTATATCAGGTTACTCTGACAAAGAAAGAAGACGCAGCATAAGCTTTGATATCATACAGCCCACATCTGCCTCTCAACTCCGCAGCCAAATGCAAAGCTTAGGATCTATAAAATGTCATTTTAAATGTCATGTGCTAGAACTGTATTTATTTGTTCATTTCCAATGTCAGCAACTCCCCTTTTCAGAGGTAATTTGACTTTGTTGCAGTCCTCTAAATGCCTTGACATTTAAAAAGTGAATCTTTTATGGAAACAGGTGAGGCAGACAAATCCTGGAGATTGTTTGGTTTTCAGCGGGAGCAGGCGCAGCCCCTGTGGTCACTAGAATGACATTGGGGAGATGCCGTCACCTTCTGACTAAATACAGCCACCAAGTGCACTCGCATACCACTTTGGGGGCGACATCTGATCCCACAAACAAGCAATTTCAGCTTTAAAAAAAGGACTAAACCGAGAGGCACTCAGCCCAAGTGTACGTTTGTAGCTTATGTGCTGAAATAAAAAGTCAATTAGGGGATTAGTGAATTGATCAACAAGTTGGGAAATCAACTAATTGTTTCAGTTATTTCTCAAACTGGAAAAAAAAAAATCTATTTATGTAGGGAGGCTTTTCTGTTTTTCTCTATTATGCAACATTGCAAATGGACATCCATTAACGTAAGAAGTAAGGCGGCACAATTATGGTCAAATTGAAAGCCGTGATTATTGTTGATTTACACTGAGATCATGATTATTCATTGATTTTAGGGAGAAAACATTTTCACTGCACTTTCACATTTAACTAAACAGAGCACTGTTTTCACTTTCATGGTGTGTTCATGTTAATGTAGATGTGGCATTCATTCGTGATCATATAGCCACGGGAAGGGTGATCATGAATAATTTTGCATCCTTATTAAGAAAAGTTCCATCTGTAAACCTCATCTTGTTGTCTGGCAAACTGTATGTTCTAATTCTAAACTATCTTCTAAGATTTTACAGCCCAAACAAATCAGCTCCACATATCATATATCAGTGGTTGTTTCTTTAAAACATCTAAAAGTTTAAAGAAAAGCTCACCATGTAAAACCCGTTGAATTATTTACATGCAGTGTATCATCTGGCTGCTGTGAAAAATTCCCAGTTCAGCATTAAGAGTCATTCTAGGCCGTGACACGTTTTTTTTATGACGATGACGGCTTCGGTGAAGGTGCTTATTTGTTATGTCATGCACTTCACTGGAATGGACTCTTTACCACTTCTCCGTTTACCATTAGTAAAGGAATAGCTTTTGCCTGGGGCGATAATGTGAGTAGCACTTTGAAATATTCAACAAGGTATTATGTGCACTGTTGAGGTAATTCTGGAGCTAGATAGGCTTGGATAGATGGGATTGTTTTATCAATGAGCTTGCAGGAGGACTCAAACGGCATGCGGAGCAAACGGCAGTGGAAAAGTTCTGTCTCCCCGACTGCTGCTTTCCACATAGACACTGCTGTGGGCCCGTCTTTCACACTCAGCATGTCGCGCCAATGGAGGGCTATTTTACTGGACAAAATTCTATTGTGCACCTAATCTCTAAAAGCGCTGACATGCTTTGTGTTCTGTATTATCTTTAGCTGTCTGGGATCCAACCAAAGCATGAAATGGGACTCTTTCTATCTGCATATCCAGTTAGATCAACAATCAGCGAGCAGCCGCACATGTCAAGGCTTATCCACACATGCCAACGCAAGGCTGAATGCACCATATGCATGAATGATGGCTTTCTATTAGTTGGAATTGATTTTACTTCAGAATTTTACATGTGATTGTAGGGAATGCCCAGCACAGGAGTTACTGATGTGCTGCATCTTCGCATATTTTTAGTGATGAAGAACATTTTTTTTTTTTTTACAGGGAGTGCTGTTAAAAAAAAAAAAATGGATATAACAACTTCACACTGGAAATTCCCTCATTTATTTCATGTGGTTTGTTCTGAAGGGAGGCAGAAGAGAAAGAAAGATTAACTCTCTTTAGACCGAACCATGCAAATGTGGGATGGAAAGAAGTTATGTCGGGTGGATTTGATGAAAAAAAAAAGAATTTATATGCCAAAGGATGAATAAAAGCTTTTCTTTGGTTGATTGCTACTGCTACTATGAACTATTATTATCATCCCACACTGACTCTACACCACAGTAGCTGAGGCAACTTCACAGGGAAAAAAAACACAGCTATTGAACATCACTCACGCTTTGAACAAATCTGCATCATTATGCAAACTATTCAAAAATGGAGTTTTAAATGTAAACACTAAAAGTCAATCCCAACTTCTGTTTTGTGAACAGCACATCTTTGTCTGTACAGATTCACAAAATGTTTAGAATGCACTGACAGCACAAAAGCTAGATTCCAAGGGTTGGTAACAGAGTAAATGAGACAAAACGCTGGCTGCCATTCAGTAAAGACTTGACTTTTAAGAGCACTTGACTGATTGAATAGTACACAGAGGACATTGACCTTCTCGTGACTTGCCGAAGGAAGAAGTTGATACTTCAACGCTTCACTTAAACGCCCAAAGATACGAGGAAAATAACCATTTTGTTTCAAGGCATACCAGCTATGAGGCAGAGACTGGGAATACTTTCCCTTTCTTAAACTGGGGGGGGAACACTTTTTGATCATGGTGGAAAAAAGTAAATCTGACGTGCAACATGGGGGTTAGGGATTAAGCCTTGATGTTGGGACAGAATTAGAGGGTGAAAAAATACAAGGAGTAGAGGCCCGCCAAAGGCCACTAAACTATTCAGCTGTTGTCAGTATCTGTTAAGAAGAACTCAGCATGAAGACTGGGTCAAACAATCACACCAACACACAGTGTTTTGCGATGGTTGTGTTTTTTGTCTGTTGCAGCACAAGAGCGTCTGACACGAAAACAATACTAGTCCATTAGCACCCGCATCATCAACACAGAAAGTTTCAGAAACGTGCCACAATTTTGTACAGCGAGAGCGAGAAAAAAAACAAAACAAGAAGCGTCACAAATGAAACTGACACCTTGCCGGCTGCACGTCTGACCAGCTAAAACCACTCTCTCCTTGTGCCAAACACAGTGTCACTGCTTAGAGAAGATGCGAAAACTGCAAGAAAAAAAAAAAAAAAAAACAAGGGACTCTTCAAACTGAAATCCTGCAGTTTCTTCACTTGCACAGTAAAGCACCCTGAATGGTTGTCAGCTGTGTGGCGGTGTGTGTCTAGTGCAGTAATGTGAATCACGAGGGGCGTAACCAAGAGATTCCTGTTGAGCGTGCGTGCATGTATGTGTGTGAGACTGAGCGAGGGTGAGAGAGAGTTTGCATGATGTTATTTGCCATATGCACTTCCACTGTTAATTGGCTGAAATAAAATTAACTTGCACTGTGGTCACATCACTGATGCATGCAGATAACCTTTTACCACTTGCATGGTAACAGGAGAGACTTGAAGCAGCGCTCCCAGCATCTCTTCTGCGACGGTAGGAGTATGAGGCTTGACCTTTAGTGAATGTCCATCATAGCAAAAATTAATAACTGCTTCTTCAGCCTTTTAGTTTTCCCCGCTTTGGTTGTAGCAAGACATGACACAGCGGAATTAAAACACCAAATACCCTATTCCCCTTGGAATGACATTCTGCACTCTGGGGGTTTTAGGGACATTTCATAGGGATTATTAGAAGAGCTGAGGACTAAGCAAAGGTTTACTATTGTGCCATTTAAATCCTGTGTTTAATATGTGCACATGGTCCCTAAGAAATACAAACATCTGACATATTTTTGTACCAAGGTGAGACATGATGTGTGATTTCATTTGAACACTGAGGGAGTACACACTGAGCAGGGGGCACCGGCGTACATTTGAGGAGAGCTGCAGGGTAAACATGCACCTCAATATTTAGAACACATAAAAAAGGACTCATTTCCCCTTAAATTTGTGCTTTCAATCATACATTTATACACAAAAAAAATCACCACAATGCTGGAAATTAAATGTTTGATGCTCAAAAATTCCTGGAGGGGGGGACGCTCCCCCATGAACCTCCCCAATGTGAAATATTCACCCATCAGCAGGGGAATTTCCTGCATTCTGGTGCATGCAATTTGCACCTTTTCTGCATCAATTGATGGTGGAAATGTCTTGACTAAATTAAAACTCCTACTTTAGGCACATATGTGTTTATTATTATTATTATTTGGGGGAACAGATGCACATGTTTTGAATGTGGTACCTGAAATCTGCACCTATGTCAAAGGGTAATAAACAGTGACTTGCACGGGATTCACCTAATTAAGAATGCTGGATTACTGTTACACATATTATTACTCATTGACAGCCACAGGCACAACAACAACCTTGTCGTAAAAAAAAAAAAAAAAAAGGTAGGGTTTATTTGCACAGTGCAATAGAAGCGTAGTGTCACGGTTAAAAAGAAACGCCCCTGATTTAAATGCAGATTAGGGTCATTAAATATGGCGTAGTTGGAGCGTAGCGAGTGAACGTGAGGGTAAAAGGTAAGGCAGTCTTATGGGAGCACACAGTTTGGCTCTCCGCCCCTCGGCGACCTCGCATTCCAGAGATTCCCACACTCTAAAGCTCACCTGCCTTTTCCTTCCCCACTTCGCAAACACGTTTTCAAGGACAGTGGGTAAAGTCAGTTTTTTTATTATTATTATTATTTATATTATTTATAAACTAACGCCGGAACAGCTGACGCTTGCTGCTAAGTTTTCATCCCAACCGTTAGACATCCACCTAAAAAAAAAAAAAAAAAGAAAAGCACAGCGCGTGAAGGTCCCTCAAAGGTGCGCGTTGTTTGCGATGAATCGGTCACAAGAACAAGATTAGCCCAGTATTAGATTCTTTTCCCCCCGCTGGGAAGAAGCCTTAAAGAAGCTCGTCTTTTGCCACACTCGTGCCAAGAAAAGCCACCACTTTTTTTTTTCTTTTCACGGAGACTTTCTGAGTTCAAGCAGCAGCAGCAGCAGCAGCAGCCCCGTACCCTCCTCCTCCTCCTCCTCCTGCCTGCCTTGCGCACAGATGCTTTCATTTTTCCTCTTACGTTTTTTCCCCCAAATTCTTCTTCTTCTGCAGTTACTGAAAAGCAGCGAAAACAAGAAACAAACAAGAAAGAAAAAGCACATACCTGAGGAGGACTGTTGGTGCGAGGGGCTGAGCTGCGGCTCGGATCTACATTGGAACGTGTAAGTTCATCTGTAAAGTCCCGTCGTTTAGTCCCATGCATGTGGAAGAATGAAACTCGCGTCCATAGTCGAGAGAAGAAGACGACCCCTCGGCTGCTCCCTGCTTCCACCAGCAGTCCCAGGCAATGCGAGCGTGCATGACGTCAGTGGGAATGTGGGAAACCCATGCGCACTCCTGATTGGCTGAGACGGGAGCAGGGGGCGTTGCCGGGGAGGCGCCCGCTGTTGAATTGACCAATGACAGAGGAGATGATAGTTACCTTGGTTACCAATTTTGTCAACCCGTACACTGTGCAGAGAGAGCGGATAGCACAAGGTAAGCTAGGTGGCTAAATGTTTATTTGTTTTTTTTTTTTTACAAAGCAAACATTCGTCGAGTTTATTTGTGTTTAGTTGTGTTATGAAGCTCTGTAAATATTACCCATATTGTTAACTGTTTTTGGTGGTTTTCTTTTACTCTTCAATATGTTTGTGACATCTTTCGGAGGTGTATGCACAAGTTCAGCCTCATTTCTATCGGTTAACTGTAATAGGACTACAACAAGTATTATTTTGTTCTTCATTCGTGCCTGTGTTGAATTTCAACTGGAATTTTAATTGCTGTTCAAAGGTAGTAAAGTGCTTGACTTGTAAATATGGCTAAGCTTGCTGTGTATTCAAAAGTGTAATGTTGCATGTCATTCTCACGTATGGGCAGTCATTCTGTGAAAATTAAATATTAAATATTGCCTGGCCATATTCACAAGTCAAGCACTTTACTACATCTGAATATCAATAAAGTTCAAGTTAGACTCTTAACATGTGTGGTTTTTTTTATATAACATGAAATACTTGATTGATAATTGTCATAGTTGCTGCCCTATTACAGTTCACTTGTCATACTGAGGAAGAACCTACACATAAACCTACAGAAATGTCAGAAAAGAACGTGACTCTCCTTAGTTAGCTCCTGAAGCACCAACTGACATTAATATATGAAAAATATTAATCTTGCTGTCCAGGAAATGAGCATTCATGTGTACTGGAGACAAAAAAATGCTTAGGGTGCGCAAAACAGAGCATCAATTTTCCTTTCACTTATATAAAGGAAAACTGATGCTCCCTTTTTCCTTTCACTTATAAACCTGTTCCTTCCTTCCCAAAAGCTTCTCACACACTGTACATCTCACCTGACACAAACCCTATGTGGCCAGAATTTTTCCAAGCTTAATCCAAAACAAAGACACAGAGATGTTCCAGCAGCATGCCTCACACTGGGTGCACCATCTGTCCCCTCCAAATACTAAAACTTAGTCAGAGCTGACTGATATTTTTCAGCAATGTCACACAGACCTTGATGTCAAAGTTTGCTTTTTGATGGGCCTTACTGTTTTTTTGGGCATACCCCCCACTAGAACCATGTACCTGCCTGTGCAGGTGAAATGTCTTTTTAAAGCTTTCTACAGCCTCTGTATTTCTGACGTGCAGTGATTCTTTTCTTTATTTTAAAGGTTTTTGAAGGTTGCTTGGAAAAAGAGCAGCACAGCAATGAGTGGAAGGGATGTGCAAACCTTCATAACAACCTACAGAGCTGAGGATGTAGGTAAGAGTTGAAAATTGGCCTGAAGCATCGCTAACTTGTGACATAGTGGCCCACTGAACTGTTGAACAGGTTTGACCTGGAGCACACATGTTGAATTCTCTAGGCGCTGTCAAGTCTTTGACGTTTTAGTCAGAGGTAGCGTTGCTTGTGTTTATCCACCTGCCTCTTTAAGTCACAGCTGAACTACTAAAAAAAACCTGTATGACACAGTTAGTTTGCTTTCTGCTACCCCCTCCTCCTGTGCAATAATTTCTCAATTACGCATACAATCCATTAGTGCTCAGCTGGTGCTGTTCCTCTGTCTTTACCTCTGTTTTTTTCTTTGCTGAAGTCAGCATAAAGACTTTGCTTCAGACATGAAAAGTGATGAGATTTTCGAGGAAGTCCAATGATCCTAATTCGGCAATATCATTTGCTTTCATCCATGCAGAAAAACTGACACTGCGAATGAAAAATGGTCTTGGCAGCTCAAAGTACAAACCGGCAGACTATAAAGGACTGCAAGCCATTGTTGATGCCAAACGCCTGGAGTCTGATCTAATTGGACAAAAGGTAAATTATCGGTATCATCTTTGTACTTAAAACAGCAATGTTACTCTCACATCAAAACCTGCTACATTTAATAGCATGGTGATTAAGCAGCAAATAAAGAATAATGTGCAACAACAATACTCATTACCTTCTGCAGGAAGAATGTGAACTGACAAAAACCTGAGTTTGATGTGAGCTGATAAAACAGCATGTGTCCAGTAACACAAAATACTGCAATTTGTTTCTGTGTTGTCTACCTTTTTCCTCCTCTTTCATACATGCCACACAGTATAAAGGGATTTCATCCTGCATAAAACAAGCATTGCGTAATGTTTGTAGTTTGTCCAACAACATGAAACAGAGCAGTAATATCACTGCCATACAGAACAACATTGCCATGAATATTCATTAGGCTGCTTGTGGTTTTCTATAACACTGTTTGAAGTTCATAGTCATATGACTGAGCAGAGCAAAAAGTTAATGCTAGGGGCAATGGAGATTAAGCTGTTAGACCTGTGTTGTTTTAATTGGTAAACTGTGTCAGAAGCCTTTTAGCATCATTATGTTTGCCCGTGGCTCCCTCCAACCCTGCTCTCTGTATAACCTAGATAAGACAGGCTCTGTTCACGTTCGGTCGCCCTGCTGAAAGGCAGGCTTTTTGAACATCTCCCATTGTTGATGTGATAGAGGGTAAATAAATGACCATGAGTAGCCTCAAGCATGGGATCATTTATGCTTTCTAGGCAGGGACTGGCTGCCTATAGATACTAAACCCTTAGCCGTACTGTACTACACTGTATACACTGTACCACACTATCCATATATATATATATATGTGTGTGTGTGTGTGTGGACATGAAAAAAAGTGTGCTAAAAAGGCATACTTTTTATTTAATACTGTTTTAAATCAAATTAGACAGCCAGTGAATGAGCACAATATTGCCACATTCTTTCCCCAGTGAATCTACACATTCACCTATTTTATTGTTTTTGTTTTTCGTCGAGAGAATCTTCACTTTATTAAAAAATAAGAAAGTGCATAATTGAAACACCACAGTCCTGTGGGAGTCTCCTCACTGCATAATTGCAAGGGTACCGATCCTTAACCACATGCCTACACTCAGAGATTATTTCTACATTTCTTTTCAAAAAACACATAAAACAGCAAAAGACAAACAAGCACAATTCAAACATACCCCATCACACAACAATTGCCATTTTAAACACAGCCTTTAGAATACCCATGACAGCTGCTTTCCAGTTAGGGGAGGTCCTGCTTTTGTGTTTAATTGTCATGGCTTACTGGGACACTTAATGGAACCGAGCCATCATTAATTCCTCCCGTGCTTTCCCTACAGTCGCAAGTCAAACTGTCTGCAGTAAAAAAAGGTCTATGCCAGGGATACTAAACTTGTTTTGCCTGGGGGCCACTTTTGTAAAAATGACAGGAGGCCAGGGGCCAGTTAGTACACAAGCAATTATATTTATCAGATAAAATGAATGAACATTAAAAGCCCCATAACTCATCTACCTTTGAAATTATTTATTTTCAATTAACTGAGTAACAGCCGAGGGACATTATTGAACATTTAAACAAACAAAAAAGTATTGCAGTTTGAATCAATATATTCACATTATGAATTAGAAAATGCTATCATGCGCCTTATTTCGCCCAAGGGCCCCGAGTATCACTGGTCTATTCTTACTGGTTTGTACAGCGTGGTGTCCTGAGGTAACGCCAATATCGCTCCGCTTATCTTTAACCTGAGCAAAAATCCTAGATTTCAGCCAGAAAAACATAAATATGCAAACATAAATATTGTACAGTATAATATCCTTCTCCATATTCTCTAAAAAGAGGACCATACCATCTTTTCATTAGTCCCTGTAGGTTGGAGGACGTTATTCCTGTCAGTGATGATGGGAAATCTTATCATTATAGTATCTATGGCAGCCCAGTTCACTGGTCACATAGAGTAACAAATGTCTTGTATGGAGGAAGGAGTGAAAAAGGGAATATTAGAACAGAACTCTTTTATATTATTAGTAACACCCTTACTTTCCTACTCTGATAAGTCAAGGTGTCTTTTGTGAAAAAGCCCATTGGCGAGTGAGAAATGTAAACAAAGCACATACAATGTGAGAAAGGCCATGCATTCAGAAACACAGATGATTTTTGACAGCTTTATAGTCTTCTGACTAGCAGAGAAGCACCATCATTTGTTGCTGTAAGAATTTATTTTTGCCTTCCAGCTCAGGTCTTCCATGTGGGTCACACAAGAAAGTATGTAGTGAAGCCAGATTTTCAAATATTTGTTAATTTCCACATTCTCAGTTTGGGAGGCCTGAAGTGATATGATGATACCACACATTTTGTTTATCAGTGTTAAAATTGTGATTGACTGATAAGAGAAATCTAAAAGGCATGAAAAATCATACAGTACATCTGCAAGAGCTGGATTAAGAGATGAGATATAAGATGAGATAGAAAATGGTGTTTAATGCATAAAAATGTACAATGCAGAGCGCCAAAGATATCCGAGCGACAGCATAGGATAGATACTCTTCAAGTCAGTTCGATACTAATAATATCAAATTGTGCTCATTCAAGTGTTTGAAATGTCTTTTTTTTTCTTGATAATATCTGAATATAGGAACCAGACTGATTTAATGGGTAAAATAACACTGATAAAGGTGGCAATTAATGAATTGGCACGGTGAGACGAGAAATTAGTTGATGCAAATTTCGCTGTAGGCACAGTTTATGTAGTCTAAGTGAGCTGTTAGACACCGAGCGCAAATTAAGATTACCTGCAATACTTTGCCTGGAAGAGGCATGGAGCGGCATCAATTTGACCTTTTTCTTTCTGCGCAGCACTAGTTCCAGATTGAGTGCTGTAGATTCCAGTTAATATAAAATGGACGTCACCCTGAGGGGAAATGTCCAGAACAATAAATTTAAACTTCTTCTGCAAAAACAGCAGCAGCTGCTTGACAGACAGACAAACAGTCGCAACATGAATTAACACCCTAACCTACTCCGATTTTCAGCTCATCTGAAATAGATTGCACGCATGTGTTAGTTGTGTGATATTGTGTTTTGTGCAATTATCTGAGCCACTGGCTTGTGTATGAAAACACTGATATAAGACAATGAGTCGCTGCAGCGAGAGCACTCTAAAGGAAGGCTATTATTAAAAAGGTAAACAAATGACGGTAGATTAAGACGTAGCTCCACCTTCCCCTCCTAATAACATGTCTCATGCGTGCCGTGCATGTTCCTACTTGATTATATAAATTTTCCGCTGTTTACTTTGCTTTCATGCTTTGACAGTGACACTGTTTCAGCTAAATTACCTCTCTCACACGCAATAATGCTTATAAAGACCGAGGCAATTGCCTGCAGAAAAAATATCGCTGATGTGCAAGGAAAAACGGGACAACTTACTTTCAGCTATCAGGAGAATGCCTATTTCATGTTCCACCATCCTTGCAACATTATAAACTTTATTGTTGTAATGCCTTTCCAAAGTTACAAAATGGTCCGGATAATTGATGCATTAAAGCACTGCAGATAAAGGCTTGTCCAGATAAAGGTAATTGTCGGAGGAAAATAAATGTAATGGCTAAAGTGCATTTAAAAGCAAACACTCCAGCGATATGTTTTTTTTTTGTTTTTTTTTCGGTGCACATTGCGGTTCAAGGGAAACAGTTTGTTCCTGCTGTGCATTAAACCTTGTCTTATAGGTTCAGAAGACTCGCTGTGCAGCCAAGGCAACCAAGGAGAGCTCCATATTACGGCAACATAGACAGGTGTGGAGCAGAGAGTGCCCCGGGCTGCGAAAGGCTGAGTAAGAGCCCCCTATTACTCCCTGTCATTATCTGCAGCAGTTTTCTGAATCTGCTATTACACAATGCAACCGTTCCACTTAAGCCCCATTGCACCCAGACAGGAACCTGCATGTAAAAATAGGGTGTAAAGAGGTTGGACAAAAGTTTAAAAAAAAAAAAAAAAAAGACCCACAGACAGAAGTGCATCATGGGAATAAACAAGAAGAGGAGACGCTGATTTTCTGACAGCGGTGACATTGAATTAGGGTATACAGAGAGAAGTGGGAGATTATAGCTGTGTGGAGAAAGAGGGGTATAGTGAACGGAGGAAAATTGTTCCTCTGCGTGCTGAGGCAGAAGTATGGGACTGGGGCCCCAGCAGTGTCATGCCTTGTGAAGTGAGAAGGGCAGCACTAGCTCTGGGGTGCAGCTTGTTTGGCTGCATAATGACTGTGTCTGAGCCACCCAAGGTTAATGATGTACACAAGCGTGAGCCTCAGTAATGAGCCTAGTCATAAAGATGTGCCACTGCTTGCAACTCTCCACACATATATCGAGTTAAATTATCTTGGGATTCAAAAGCCATATTTCCATTTGGGAAAACAGGCAAGAATATCTCTATGGTTACTCATCCTTTTTTCACAATCGTGTCAGCCCGTGGGCCAGTTAGTAGCCTAAGAAGTAAACAATTACTGTAGCGGTCTCCGCAGGCCTGTTAGTGTGATGCTGTCGACACCAACAAGGCATCAGAACCTCACATTTTTGTGAACTTATGGTAAGCTGATAATACTATGTGTGATAGATGAACCTTCAGAACAAATCATGGCACTGGTTGTATGCAGTCATGGAAAGTACATTCATTGAAATACTTCCATTTAATATCACTTCAGAATTTTACTCCAATACACTCTCAAGGCCCTTTTTATACAACTGTAGGTTTTTGTCAGGTACCAGTTACTTTGTGGATTCAGACTGTTCATGAGAAATATGATTCATAAATCATCTGATCTTATCATAGATAAACTACAGAGCAAACTTGTTGAAAATACCTCCACCTTTAGCTGTATTCATCAACATCAGTAACATTTATATATACATATCAGTTACTGTTCTGAAACGATACATTTTGCATAATGACATAATGTACTTTTACTTAATATTTGAAAACACGACTTTTAAACATGCTCTTCTCCTACCTTCCCTTGTTGTGGCCATTCAGCAAGTATGGCAGCAGTTTAATTTCTGGCTTCATTATTGTCTCGGGAAATTGGTTCATTTGTTGTTACTTATGGTTTGCAGATGTTGCTAAGGCAGGAACCAGAACCACAGAATTGTAGTCCTTATGCTTGTCTAGTGGATGTAACAGTAAATTACAGAATTGAGCTGAATACAGATGGAAAATAGTTTTTCCTCTCATATGGAGAAATTTAACAGTATGCTAGTTAGCTCAGGAAAAAAGTTTTTAAAAATTGCATGTCTGTGACGGATATCATGAAACACCAATAACAGTCATATTTAGAAATTGAAATACTGATTTCAAATTAATAAAACCAATATATCATGAATAGTGCCAGTACCTGTCTGATTGACAGTCTAACAGCTGTGGGTACAGACTATCTTTTCACTCCATGCACGGGTACGAGTGTAATTAAAAAAT